>NW_026922706.1:0-19702 GCF_032062105.1 Saccostrea cuccullata
AATCAATCTAATAAAATATCATATGTCTGATATCTGTCATTGTCATTGTCATTGATATCCTTATTCTCTGTAAGACCTGTAGACCTGTAGACCAGACAATGTACATTCAATTACTCGATACATCAGCAAGAGTTAAGCAGGCTTGTCACCAGTTAAAACAATGATATACTAGAAGACTACTTATGAATGCGATACTTTAATCTATTTCATTACTGACATTAAAACTGTTCCAATATATTTCTTACAGCAATGAAAATACCAAAAGAAATGAATTGGATTTTTATCAATGACGGTTCCAGCTTTTACGCAAACAGTTTCAACAATATATTAACATTATCGTTTATATGTTGGATTAAATAATGAAATTGTTTTATACAGAGTTACTTATTTCTAATGTTAAGGGAATTCTGTTTTAATCTTAATATTACCGATTTTCTGTGAATAATTAAAAATCCCACAATAACTGATTCTTTTCTCATTATTTAATAAGTAACCTTGGATGAAACACAGAGTAAAATGATATAATTCTAGAATTCAAACTTTAGAAATGCAAGAGATGGCAAAACGTTCTGTACATTTACAAAAATATTAAAACAAACAAATGAAGTGTTCATCTAGACAAATGCAAATGCATCTATAAAATAGGTAGTCTCACACTAAATAAATGTTCTGCTACTGTGTATCCCTAGATGAAACAGTGATGCAGATTTGAATTGTATAGGATTTAAAGTTAACTGGAATGGTCCCAAAAAATTCTAACTTGGTCCAAATTTAATCCGACCATTGCTCAAACAGCAAATGAAAATTAAACCCAGCATCTGGAGTAATTCTGGAAGTTAGCTTCCCTAGATGTATATTCATGCAAGTTTATTACTCAAGTATGAACCAGCTACAAAACTTTAATCAGAAAGATCGTCAGATGCAGGATTTGAAGTATGTTTCCATCCCTTAAAGCATTCACCGTGCAAGTCTGGTCCAGGTAGGGCTAACAGTAACATGTACTTGGGAATGGACATGCTCCAAAAATTTTAACTGGGACACCAATATTGTTGATTTCTCCATAAATATTTTATGCCTAGTAGAAAATTGAAGTTAATTTATTCTGTTTTTAAAAACAGAATCATAATTGGATGAAACTAAAAATTGATTAACATTTTAATGAGGGCAAGGGCTACAACACTTGTTCACCTTTCTGACAAGAAATCAAATACAGTAACTGTAGATTGGCAAATAATCACGATGGTTTTAATTTTGCTGTGTTCGCGATTTATCATTTTTCTGCAAAATTAAATCCATCGTGAATTCTCTAACCAGTTCTTAGATAACTTAGTTAAGATGCTAATACAAAATTTGAAAATTACAAAATTCTCTTACTAGTTCTTAGGTTACTTAGTTTAGATGCTAATACAAAATTTGAATTCATTTCTTGCAGCGTGAAATTAAAACCATCGCAATTGGTACTTTTTGGGATATCATAAAATTTTAACACCGTGAAATTAAAAGGACTTACAGTATATAGATATAAGGAATGTCTTCAGGTTGTATCCAAGCATTTCAACCCATGATTTAAGCAACTTTAGTTAAACTAAATCTTTTCCCCCCATTCTAGCCCCCCCCCCTTTGACCCCAGGGCAAAGCACTGTAAGCAAAAGTTGAATTATTTAAAAATCTTCACAACATAATATTGTTAGTTAACTTATTTACTACTTCAAATGTTGTTTCAAAACTTTTGTTTCTTAAAGGCCAGAGTACCAGTATGTATGTATATATGTACTATTCTCTATCAACCATTTCCCACATTTAAACTGAGGGTCGATTATTATTATAAAAAGTGGGCCCTGACATTAAGTATCTGATATTACCTCATCCTTATGTAGGGACAGTTTCTGGATCTCTGTAGTTTTAGTCTCCGTTACTTTTCCATCTTTATCCACAGAAGCCACAGTCAGCCTTCAAAATAAAGTTATGTCCTCTTTAACATCAACACATAAATATTGATCAGCGAACCTAACTATATGACTGAAAAAGTCGTAGTTATCTTCAACAAGTCAAATAACATGAATGTTTGTGTTTAACTGTTACAAAACATATTAGTTTACCTGTAGGCAAAATTTCGGACTTTTTCCAGGCTAGCTGAGTGAGGGTTGGGCTGGGTGAGAGTATTTCGCTTGATGAAGATCAGGTTGTTAACATAGGTGAGTAAAATGTCTACTCCGTAATTATAACCAACCCAACGCCAACAGTACTGAAATAGAGAGAGCTCGGATTAGGTGTTAGATCACAAGAAAATATCCCCATATAGCAGTAATCATATTTGATATCACGGCAATTACATCAAGTACAGGTATCAATAGATTTTTTTTTTCCATTCAGAAATGAATCAAAACAACTCAATAACATTTGATCATTGATATATCTTTATATAGTATAAATTTTCTCTTGGTCAGGAAAACTTACCTCTCCTTCACATTTAAGGAGTCTCCCACACCTTAAGGAGGTTTGATTAAAATGATTTTCATCTGGAATTTCCTCTGGACTGTTGATTTAAAGATAAAATGTAATAAAAGTTTACAAGTATATTACTTCATTCTAGGCATAAGATTTTACTTCTGACAAGAAAGGATTGCAGATTGAAGAAGATTGACTTAAGGAATAAATAATGAATGAAAAGTAGATAAACACACAGTCACATGAAATAGGGCCAAAATAAAATTATTGTTTGTTTGGAATTGCCTCCCTCCTCATTGAAATGGTCCCTCCTGAAATAATTTTATTGACCAAAAGTAGGAAGATTTTTTTATTTAATTTTTTGCACGTTATCACATGCACAATACAAAACTCTGAAATCTAGTGTCAGATCTATGCAAAATTAAGTTTCTTTGTTGATGGTAGATACTTTTTTAAACAGTCTGAAAATGTGTTTACTGAGATTTGTATAAAAAATTTATCTTCAATTAAAAAAAAAAAATAAATTCCCTCCCTCCGGTGTCTGAAACCCTCTAGCCGGCAATTCCAAACAAACAATTTTTTAAGGGTGGCCTAAGAACCGTTACCCTTTGTCCTTGGATTGTTCTAATTTCAACATTTTTCTCCACATGCCATGATATAAAGGCTTAATCCACTCTAAAATTAGGAAAAGAAATTAAATAGTTTTGTGTTTGAGTATTTTTTTTCTTCAGGAATTTTATGAAATAAATCACGGGTGGCTACAAAGAAATAACAATAACCCCCGCCCCCCACCCCTTTCGACATTTTTTTCATTCAAAGTTCAAGGTTAAATACTGACAAAGTTCATGATTAAATACTGATTCTGACCTAGATTGATTATCCTGTCCTGTTCCAGTATCAGCAGTGAGTCCAGATCTATGACAATATGCTGCCATCTTATAGGACTGAAGGCTGGTAGGTATGTCTGTCCTTCAGAAGATTCTAGATAACAGTCGGGTTCATCAGCCCCTAAAGAAAAAGAGTGAATTGAAATTTAATTTCATTATGTAAGTATGCATCATACACAATCTGATTAAAATCAGATCTTTGTAAAAATTTCAAAATTCTGTTAGTCTTTTTACTGGGACTATCAGAATTTCAGTGCAAAACAAGATCTGATATTAATCAGATTGAAATAATACACTGAATATGCATATTTCTTAGATTTACAGGCACAGATTTCTATCCCAGATTATGTGAGGAGAATTATCTATGTAAAACAGATGTACAAGTATTAATTAGCAGGCATAATTACTTACTTTTAAAGAAATCATCAATGACAGAGAGCATTGATTTATAGTCTCCACACCAGGTAGGATTCTCTTTCAGAAATATCCACTAGAAATATAAATCAGCATCCACATACATATTTCTATACAACACTTATATATTTTACAGTAAAACCTGTTTAGTACGAACACAGATATTGCTAAGTCACGGATATAGCAAAGTCATTTTGGATCCCCAACTAAATAATTCTTATGAATTTCTTACATGGATACAAGGAATTACGGTTATAGTGAAGTAATTTCATAAGTCCCAGTGACTTCGTTATAACCGAGTTTTACTGTACATAAATTAGAGTCATACAACAAGCAGACATCTTACCCGTTTTAACACTGTGTACACATCCATTTCTACCTGCATAACAAACAATCTGGGATCTCCAACTAAGTTTTTCATCATGTCAACACTGTGTATTGAAGAAATGTTGAATAAAAATTGACAGTATGATACAGCATGTGAAAAAAATTATATAAAAATTCTAAACATTAAACTCTAGAAAGCAAAACAAGCAAAGAAAACGTCTAAATCATTTCAAAATGTTCATATTTTTTATTGACTAAGACACCAAGAGTTATTCATTATGAAAACAAATAATTTGTCGCAAACAGTATCTGTCTTGCATTAAACTGTGACAGTATCTACGTTGTGTCTACATCATGTAAAAGATCGAAAACACATACAAATCTGACCTGATTTGTTTGAAGAGGTCAAGGTCGGTTGAGGTCAGGATGTTGGTAAGGAGCCAGTTATAGCACTCTGCTTTCAGGTTCTCCACACTGTATCTACAGCAGGCTTCATGGTAGCTACACACTGTGTCACCACTGTCATTATATAGAAGAAAACTTTGTGTTACATGATATTCAGCTGTATATTGTTTAGATATTATGTACAACTACATAGCTGAACAGGTATTTTAAGAATGAAGAAAATAAGTGGACTGGTAGGTGAAGCCTTGTGTGCTCAATATATGTTTGTACTATTCAGTGAAATTCATGTTTTAATAGAATAATAAAGCTGACACCCACCTTATAGTGTTACTCATCAAAGTCAAACACTGCTGCTTTAAACCATCCTACAAAAACATACAATATTAAATAATCACAGCCTTCCTAGAAAGGAATATTTATGATTTCAGTTTACACCAGGCTACAAAGAAGCTGAGCCTGGCTTTGCTCAGACCTACCAGCTGTAGGAGAAATGCTGCTGCCAGAACCCCTACCACCTCCACAGGCTTGATAAACACATAATCCCTGTACAGAGAACCAAAGGCGGTCTTCAGAGCTACAACAAAGTTTTAAATTTCAATGATATATCAACATTACATAATCATATTCATGTAGAAATGTGCTTTAATTTTTTAAGAGGTGAGATAAAAGCAAAATTGTACAGATGTGCATGTATCAAGAATTTTTTTTAATTTTTGTAAGATAGATAATTTATAAGCTTTCTTTTTTTTTTTCTCCTAACCTGCAGTGTCTATGGCTGGGTCAGGAATCTGTACGTCTATTTCAGACAGAAGAGATTCCCTCCAGGAACCACTGAACATGCAGGCAAAGTAAGGCGACTGAAAATAATATCAAACAAAGTTAACTTTACCTCAATCTTTTGAAAAAGTTAGATATTGTGAAGAATTTATTTTCAGGAAAACTTATCAATATTCTCAATGAACAAAAAATAATGCAGTTTTGAAAGCTTACTCATGTTTTTAAAACAAAAGATGCTTGTTTTCAAGACAGGTTATCATTTATTGATGAATGCCTATACATTCAAAAGTAAATTCTCACCTGAGAGAGATATATTTTGTGAAGTTTCCACTCTTGTCCTAGTGCATATATTTTGATATCACTATTTTCCCCATCAAGAAATAATGTCTGATAAATGTACTTTGATGTTGATTTGAGTCTTTTTCTGTAAATGTATATATACATATAGTAGCAAACCATTTCCATGTAGCATACACCTTAAGCATCAGGGGTGTGCAATTAGAAAAATTTATTACTAGCCCACGGGCTAGTGGCAGCTATAAAGTTACTAGCCCAAAGTAAAAAGTTACTAGCCCAAATATAGGGACCAAAATTTAAATAAAATAAAATTAATTGTTGAAAAAGTCAGTGTACTGAGTTAATTCTTTTTTAAAAATTAATGTATAACTCTCACTATTAAATTTTAAAATCATGTTTAAATTATGATGAAAGAAAATTAAAATGAATTTAAATAAATTAGCTTCCCTTTTTCTGAACATTGCACCAGCAGCAGCTCATTTAGAAAGGAATTAAGTTCATTTTGTTTTCATGTTTAATCATCAAATACACTAGAAATATATTTTATGTGGGTCACAAAACACTTATGTTTCAGTTGATTGAGTGATCGTAAATATTTAAATGAGATATCTGCATGTATTTACCATAAACGAAGGAATAGAGGAAATTCGGATTAAGAAAAAACGATCGTTTTTGCAAGTAAACAAGTCAGGTAATACTTCAGAACAGATTATTGAGATTTATTGACAGTTAAAGCATGTTGTCTGGAAAATATTCACTGGTTGGGATTTAAATTGCAAAAAAACGGTTGTGCTTTTCATGTATTGCGTGTGTAGTTAAAATTTTTACTAGCCCGACGGGCTACCTCCTTGCAGAAAATCACTAGCCCGACCCCAAAAAATGGTAGCCCCGGGCGTCGGGCGATGCTAATTGCACACCCCTGAGCATCATTATTAACTTTATACATATGATTTGTATGTATGCAGTGGACAGTGGTTTATATTTATAGAGTAACTTTTAGCTAATTTATTAATTTTTGTTCTCAAGTTTAAATTCAAATTTGTGATGGTTTGTTACATTGATCTATGCTGCAGACAAAATTTAAGAAATGTCTAGCTGTCTGACAAAATCTATTTAGTCCCAACTTCTTTGTCAATTTGGTCCAGATGTAGAGACAATTTTGCCATTAAATATTTTGACAAAAGAATTTGTCAATGAGAATGTAGTAGTTTAACCATGTCTCAAAACACTGGCGTCCCATAAAATGCACAGCATATTATTAATAACATATGAATTATGTTCAGAAATGACTATGAACCTTTCTATCAACCTTTCTACAAAAAAATGTATGACTAATAAAATATATTTTAATTTTGGAGAAATTTTTCGGAGTTTGGATTGAATAACTGAGTCAACATGGTCAAAGTTTCATTAAACGAACTGTCAACGAGTTTCAAAGTTATTAGGAGTTACAAGCCTGACATTCAAATGACAGTAGTTTGTCAAGTAAACAGGTAAACATCTCAGACTCATTATAATTTTACAATACTTAATACAAATAACTTTTTCACCTTTTAGGTGTATGAATGTCTGAGAGTGGGGCTAAACCAACTTCCAGATCCGACTTTGTTGGGGAGGGGCTTTCCTCCGAACGTCCCACAACTCCCTCTACTTTCTCTTCGTTGTCTGATTTATCCGAGTCAATTTCAAGCTTTCTTTTGGTCCCTCTTTTACCATGTGCACTTCCAGAATGCTTTGAAAACTTATTTGATATGACAGAGCTTAACTTATTGCCCATAATTTGTCCAATATGAATAATTAATACCAGATAGTAAAACAGATGAGATATTGAGATAGGACACAGACTACCAATTATTTTGCTATACATTCCTTTATAATATAAAAAATGATTTAAAAAATTACACCAGCTCAACTTACCTGAAACTTGGCACAGAGTAAGATGAATTCAAGTCCAAAAATTTTTCAGACTCAATGAAATAAGGGTAAAATTAGTAGTCTGTAACCTACAAACCTTGTCTGATTTTGCTGAAATTTGACATGCTGGAGTGTTTTGTATATACAAAGTGGCGTATGAAGTTTCATTGGAATTGATGATTCCTAAGCAGAGTTATGGCCCTTTAATTGATGTGCTGGAACACCTTAAATCAGAGGGTAAAATGAGCATTAGGCACACAGTTCTCAGATTTGAAATGCTCACAATTCACATACATGACAGTTATTTTCTTATCTTATATTTTTGTATACTAGATAAATATGTCCTTCACAAATTTCAAAAACAAAACTTAACCTATTGCATAAGCAAATATTTTAAACAATTTTTTTAAAAAATACCTTCAAAAAGCAAAAAATTCTTAGAAATATTAAAAATAAAAATATTTAGCATATTTTGATTTTAGTAAAACAAATATTAAAAAATTCTACAATATCTAGGCTATAAAAAATTAGTATAAAAACTAAGGAAAAGAGATTAATACCTTTGTTATAAGCAGATTATCCAACCTGGTCGATTCAGCCTCTGTCAGGAAGTGGTACTTACTACTCTAATTGGATTATCTCTGGTCATATTTAGACTACTTTGGTGGGCATTTCTTGTATCAATATGCATGATTAGACATTACATACCATAAATTCTAAGAAATTTTGGATTTTATAATTCTTAATTTACCAGAAAAGGAATTTAAATATGCATTTTACCTACATACGTTCTTCAGGCTGCTGTAGAAAAAGGGGAGGCAACTCTGCACTGTTAAGGTATCAAAATACAAAATAATTAAAAAGCATTTCTATATACTTTCAATGATTCAACTTGGAAAATACATACCATGCCTGTGTCACATATAATCACTCCCGGAGTTGCTTCGAAGTTGACTTTTAAGAACGGAGGGGGGGGGGGGGGTGTGGGGTGTGGAGAAGGTTCTATTAAAATGGAGTACATAAATTTTGTCTGTCCTATGGAGCAGTACTTCTTCACAGTGTCTATCTAAAATCTTTAAAACACCTGTCCTTGTCAAAGAATGATGATTTTGTCTGATATGCGACCACTGACAGTGATGTCCAAGATGCCACAAGAGTAGAAGAAGTCAGTAGGACCAAACATCCCATATGAAATGTTGAGCACCTTACTGACCTCCCCTGTCTTGGACAATCAAAGATCAGTGCCAGCAATCAGACAGCAGATGCTCAGTTCCAAAAGCTGAAGGAAAAAGAGAAAGTTTTTGAGAGTATGCATTAATTGGCAACAGATGATGATGACAGATGAAAACAGTGTGAAAAAAAGAAATTAAATGCGAAAATAATACAAACTTAAGAGTCAGTTGATTATATACCTTTGATTTGGCTGTTGTGGACTGTAATATTGTTGACAGCTGTATCTTGTATTCTGAATGATTATTCTCTGCTACTGGTACACAATTGTTCACTTCTGACTGGCAACTGGCCTGATTTTTCATTATGCCACCCACCCAGGCTATATAACTGCTTGCAATCCCACATCAGTAAGCTAGATATGAGCCACTGAAAAAAGTACATTTTAAAGCATTTAAACTTTAGTTCACACTCACAATTCATTAGTAATTGTGTCAAGTCAATAAGTAACTGTGTCAACTATAATTACAGACACCAAGTAGCCAAAGTTTTGAGAAAATAGGCATTTGTATCCTACCAACAGCAGTGTAATCTGAATAATCAATTGTTAAAAACGTACCTTTGATTTTGAACTCCATTTGACATTCAAAATAACAGGATATGCGAGGAATGGGTTTTATGCCACCTACAAATTATATATAGAATCAAAATTTATATTGCATAAATTTTTGACACACATCAATTGCACACATTACGTCATACCCTTTGACAACCTGAGCAGGTGCCCCCTCCCCCCTTTTCAATAATTCAAATCCATTTAACTTCTCCAAAATACAATTTTTTCCATGAAATTTGTCAACAATTTGCATAAATAGTTCCAAATTATCCAAAAAGTGCCAATAAATTGATTAACGTGAGTTTTGACCTTTGACCTCATAAGGACACAAACCTTGTCTGATTTTGCTGAAATTTGACATGCTGGAGTGTTTTGTATATACAAAGTGGCGTATGAAGTTTCATTGGAATTGATGATTCCTAAGCAGAGTTATGGCCCTTTAATTGATGTGCTGGAACACCTTAAATCAGAGGGTAAAATGAGCATTAGGCACACAGTTCTCAGATTTGAAATGCTCACAATTCACATACATGACAGTTATTTTCTTATCTTATATTTTTGTATACTAGATAAATATGTCCTTCACAAATTTCAAAAACAAAACTTAACCTATTGCATAAGCAAATATTTTAAACAATTTTTTTAAAAAATACCTTCAAAAAGCAAAAAATTCTTAGAAATATTAAAAATAAAAATATTTAGCATATTTTGATTTTAGTAAAACAAATATTAAAAAATTCTACAATATCTAGGCTATAAAAAATTAGTATAAAAACTAAGGAAAAGAGATTAATACCTTTGTTATAAGCAGATTATCCAACCTGGTCGATTCAGCCTCTGTCAGGAAGTGGTACTTACTACTCTAATTGGATTATCTCTGGTCATATTTAGACTACTTTGGTGGGCATTTCTTGTATCAATATGCATGATTAGACATTACATACCATAAATTCTAAGAAATTTTGGATTTTATAATTCTTAATTTACCAGAAAAGGAATTTAAATATGCATTTTACCTACATACGTTCTTCAGGCTGCTGTAGAAAAAGGGGAGGCAACTCTGCACTGTTAAGGTATCAAAATACAAAATAATTAAAAAGCATTTCTATATACTTTCAATGATTCAACTTGGAAAATACATACCATGCCTGTGTCACATATAATCACTCCCGGAGTTGCTTCGAAGTTGACTTTTAAGAACGGAGGGGGGGGGGGTGTGGGGTGTGGAGAAGGTTCTATTAAAATGGAGTACATAAATTTTGTCTGTCCTATGGAGCAGTACTTCTTCACAGTGTCTATCTAAAATCTTTAAAACACCTGTCCTTGTCAAAGAATGATGATTTTGTCTGATATGCGACCACTGACAGTGATGTCCAAGATGCCACAAGAGTAGAAGAAGTCAGTAGGACCAAACATCCCATATGAAATGTTGAGCACCTTACTGACCTCCCCTGTCTTGGACAATCAAAGATCAGTGCCAGCAATCAGACAGCAGATGCTCAGTTCCAAAAGCTGAAGGAAAAAGAGAAAGTTTTTGAGAGTATGCATTAATTGGCAACAGATGATGATGACAGATGAAAACAGTGTGAAAAAAAGAAATTAAATGCGAAAATAATACAAACTTAAGAGTCAGTTGATTATATACCTTTGATTTGGCTGTTGTGGACTGTAATATTGTTGACAGCTGTATCTTGTATTCTGAATGATTATTCTCTGCTACTGGTACACAATTGTTCACTTCTGACTGGCAACTGGCCTGATTTTTCATTATGCCACCCACCCAGGCTATATAACTGCTTGCAATCCCACATCAGTAAGCTAGATATGAGCCACTGAAAAAAGTACATTTTAAAGCATTTAAACTTTAGTTCACACTCACAATTCATTAGTAATTGTGTCAAGTCAATAAGTAACTGTGTCAACTATAATTACAGACACCAAGTAGCCAAAGTTTTGAGAAAATAGGCATTTGTATCCTACCAACAGCAGTGTAATCTGAATAATCAATTGTTAAAAACGTACCTTTGATTTTGAACTCCATTTGACATTCAAAATAACAGGATATGCGAGGAATGGGTTTTATGCCACCTACAAATTATATATAGAATCAAAATTTATATTGCATAAATTTTTGACACACATCAATTGCACACATTACGTCATACCCTTTGACAACCTGAGCAGGTGCCCCCTCCCCCCTTTTCAATAATTCAAATCCATTTAACTTCTCCAAAATACAATTTTTTCCATGAAATTTGTCAACAATTTGCATAAATAGTTCCAAATTATCCAAAAAGTGCCAATAAATTGATTAACGTGAGTTTTGACCTTTGACCTCATAAGGACACAAACCTTGTCTGATTTTGCTGAAATTTGACATGCTGGAGTGTTTTGTATATACAAAGTGGCGTATGAAGTTTCATTGGAATTGATGATTCCTAAGCAGAGTTATGGCCCTTTAATTGATGTGCTGGAACACCTTAAATCAGAGGGTAAAATGAGCATTAGGCACACAGTTCTCAGATTTGAAATGCTCACAATTCACATACATGACAGTTATTTTCTTATCTTATATTTTTGTATACTAGATAAATATGTCCTTCACAAATTTCAAAAACAAAACTTAACCTATTGCATAAGCAAATATTTTAAACAATTTTTTTAAAAAATACCTTCAAAAAGCAAAAAATTCTTAGAAATATTAAAAATAAAAATATTTAGCATATTTTGATTTTAGTAAAACAAATATTAAAAAATTCTACAATATCTAGGCTATAAAAAATTAGTATAAAAACTAAGGAAAATAGATTAATACCTTTGTTATAAGCAGATTATCCAACCTGGTCGATTCAGCCTCTGTCAGGAAGTGGTACTTACTACTCTAATTGGATTATCTCTGGTCATATTTAGACTACTTTGGTGGGCATTTCTTGTATCAATATGCATGATTAGACATTACATACCATAAATTCTAAGAAATTTTGGATTTTATAATTCTTAATTTACCAGAAAAGGAATTTAAATATGCATTTTACCTACATACGTTCTTCAGGCTGCTGTAGAAAAAGGGGAGGCAACTCTGCACTGTTAAGGTATCAAAATACAAAATAATTAAAAAGCATTTCTATATACTTTCAATGATTCAACTTGGAAAATACATACCATGCCTGTGTCACATATAATCACTCCCGGAGTTGCTTCGAAGTTGACTTTTAAGAACGGAGGGGGGGGGGGTGTGGGGTGTGGAGAAGGTTCTATTAAAATGGAGTACATAAATTTTGTCTGTCCTATGGAGCAGTACTTCTTCACAGTGTCTATCTAAAATCTTTAAAACACCTGTCCTTGTCAAAGAATGATGATTTTGTCTGATATGCGACCACTGACAGTGATGTCCAAGATGCCACAAGAGTAGAAGAAGTCAGTAGGACCAAACATCCCATATGAAATGTTGAGCACCTTACTGACCTCCCCTGTCTTGGACAATCAAAGATCAGTGCCAGCAATCAGACAGCAGATGCTCAGTTCCAAAAGCTGAAGGAAAAAGAGAAAGTTTTTGAGAGTATGCATTAATTGGCAACAGATGATGATGACAGATGAAAACAGTGTGAAAAAAAGAAATTAAATGCGAAAATAATACAAACTTAAGAGTCAGTTGATTATATACCTTTGATTTGGCTGTTGTGGACTGTAATATTGTTGACAGCTGTATCTTGTATTCTGAATGATTATTCTCTGCTACTGGTACACAATTGTTCACTTCTGACTGGCAACTGGCCTGATTTTTCATTATGCCACCCACCCAGGCTATATAACTGCTTGCAATCCCACATCAGTACATCAGTAAGCTAGATATGAGCCACTGAAAAAAGTACATTTTAAAGCATTTAAACTTTAGTTCACACTCACAATTCATTAGTAATTGTGTCAAGTCAATAAGTAACTGTGTCAACTATAATTACAGACACCAAGTAGCCAAAGTTTTGAGAAAATAGGCATTTGTATCCTACCAACAGCAGTGTAATCTGAATAATCAATTGTTAAAAACGTACCTTTGATTTTGAACTCCATTTGACATTCAAAATAACAGGATATGCGAGGAATGGGTTTTATGCCACCTACAAATTATATATAGAATCAAAATTTATATTGCATAAATTTTTGACACACATCAATTGCACACATTACGTCATACCCTTTGACAACCTGAGCAGGTGCCCCCTCCCCCCTTTTCAATAATTCAAATCCATTTAACTTCTCCAAAATACAATTTTTTCCATGAAATTTGTCAACAATTTGCATAAATAGTTCCAAATTATCCAAAAAGTGCCAATAAATTGATTAACGTGAGTTTTGACCTTTGACCTCATAAGGACACAAACCTTGTCTGATTTTGCTGAAATTTGACATGCTGGAGTGTTTTGTATATACAAAGTGGCGTATGAAGTTTCATTGGAATTGATGATTCCTAAGCAGAGTTATGGCCCTTTAATTGATGTGCTGGAACACCTTAAATCAGAGGGTAAAATGAGCATTAGGCACACAGTTCTCAGATTTGAAATGCTCACAATTCACATACATGACAGTTATTTTCTTATCTTATATTTTTGTATACTAGATAAATATGTCCTTCACAAATTTCAAAAACAAAACTTAACCTATTGCATAAGCAAATATTTTAAACAATTTTTTTAAAAAATACCTTCAAAAAGCAAAAAATTCTTAGAAATATTAAAAATAAAAATATTTAGCATATTTTGATTTTAGTAAAACAAATATTAAAAAATTCTACAATATCTAGGCTATAAAAAATTAGTATAAAAACTAAGGAAAAGAGATTAATACCTTTGTTATAAGCAGATTATCCAACCTGGTCGATTCAGCCTCTGTCAGGAAGTGGTACTTACTACTCTAATTGGATTATCTCTGGTCATATTTAGACTACTTTGGTGGGCATTTCTTGTATCAATATGCATGATTAGACATTACATACCATAAATTCTAAGAAATTTTGGATTTTATAATTCTTAATTTACCAGAAAAGGAATTTAAATATGCATTTTACCTACATACGTTCTTCAGGCTGCTGTAGAAAAAGGGGAGGCAACTCTGCACTGTTAAGGTATCAAAATACAAAATAATTAAAAAGCATTTCTATATACTTTCAATGATTCAACTTGGAAAATACATACCATGCCTGTGTCACATATAATCACTCCCGGAGTTGCTTCGAAGTTGACTTTTAAGAACGGAGGGGGGGGGGGGGGGGTGTGGGGTGTGGAGAAGGTTCTATTAAAATGGAGTACATAAATTTTGTCTGTCCTATGGAGCAGTACTTCTTCACAGTGTCTATCTAAAATCTTTAAAACACCTGTCCTTGTCAAAGAATGATGATTTTGTCTGATATGCGACCACTGACAGTGATGTCCAAGATGCCACAAGAGTAGAAGAAGTCAGTAGGACCAAACATCCCATATGAAATGTTGAGCACCTTACTGACCTCCCCTGTCTTGGACAATCAAAGATCAGTGCCAGCAATCAGACAGCAGATGCTCAGTTCCAAAAGCTGAAGGAAAAAGAGAAAGTTTTTGAGAGTATGCATTAATTGGCAACAGATGATGATGACAGATGAAAACAGTGTGAAAAAAAGAAATTAAATGCGAAAATAATACAAACTTAAGAGTCAGTTGATTATATACCTTTGATTTGGCTGTTGTGGACTGTAATATTGTTGACAGCTGTATCTTGTATTCTGAATGATTATTCTCTGCTACTGGTACACAATTGTTCACTTCTGACTGGCAACTGGCCTGATTTTTCATTATGCCACCCACCCAGGCTATATAACTGCTTGCAATCCCACATCAGTAAGCTAGATATGAGCCACTGAAAAAAGTACATTTTAAAGCATTTAAACTTTAGTTCACACTCACAATTCATTAGTAATTGTGTCAAGTCAATAAGTAACTGTGTCAACTATAATTACAGACACCAAGTAGCCAAAGTTTTGAGAAAATAGGCATTTGTATCCTACCAACAGCAGTGTAATCTGAATAATCAATTGTTAAAAACGTACCTTTGATTTTGAACTCCATTTGACATTCAAAATAACAGGATATGCGAGGAATGGGTTTTATGCCACCTACAAATTATATATAGAATCAAAATTTATATTGCATAAATTTTTGACACACATCAATTGCACACATTACGTCATACCCTTTGACAACCTGAGCAGGTGCCCCCTCCCCCCTTTTCAATAATTCAAATCCATTTAACTTCTCCAAAATACAATTTTTTCCATGAAATTTGTCAACAATTTGCATAAATAGTAGTTCCAAATTATCCAAAAAGTGCCAATAAATTGATTAACGTGAGTTTTGACCTTTGACTCTGACCGGGAGTGGGCCATATAGTACATACATGATTATATATAATATATACAGGGGTCAAAGGCTGGTGAAGGTCTCGAAGGGTGTAACTGATGTCACTAAGTTACATTATCAAAACTTCGAGTCAATGTCTTCCGTCGCAAATAGGTTCTGCCAGCAAGTCACTGTGACACATCTCACAACTCCTCCTTTGGTGACCCTGGAAATACAGCCGTTGCGAATTTTAGCTGAGTGACAGTGGCAAAAAGCGAGTCTCCAGCGCCTTTAAATAACTGGAGCCTGTGACTAAGGGAAGGAAAACCAAACAGAAAACCACCGGTCCTCCGGGTCCGGGGGGGGGGGGGGGGGGGGGGGAGGAGTTGTGCACAGGGTTAGCAACCCTGCCATATAAAACAACAAGTGTACAGAAAGGCAAACAAGATTTAGTCAAAAGTGAAGACTTCTCAAATTCTGGAAGAAGGTTCTTCAAAAGGAAAACGAAGGACGCCATGTGGTGAAAGCCAGAGACAGAAGGAAACTACAAGACCGGAAATTCTTCTCGGACCTAGAATTTTCAATTTTAGAACTTTGAATTATAAGAACCATGTACGAAAACAGCGCAAATTGCAGCAGAGATGAGAAATTACAATCTTACACTGCACGACATTAGTGAGACAAGATGGATTCAATCAGGACAGTGCAGACTTACTACAGGTGAATTACTCCTCTATTCCGGACATGAAGTAGAAAATTTACCGCATTGTCAAGGAGTGGCACTCATGTTATCCAAAAACAGCAAGGATCGAAGCATTAATCGGCGGGGAAGCACATGTACCAAGGATCATAAAGGCATAATTTAAAACAAAACATAAACGGATTAGCACAAATATTATACAATGCTATGCTCCAACAAATGATGCAGAGGAAGAAGCAAAAGACGAAGTGAGTTCTACAACAGACTTCAAAACATTATTGACACCTCTAGAGAAAGAGATAGTAACATCATGATGGGAGACCTTAATGGAAAAATTAGAAATGATAACACCGGATATGGTGAGGTAATAGGACAGCATGGACTGGGACGAATGAATGGAAATGGTGAAAGATTAGCAAACTTATGTGTATTCAACAAACTGGTCATTGGTGGCACTCTATTTCAGCTCAAAAGAATCCACAAGCCACCTGGGTATCAACAGACCAGAAAACTGAAAAGCAGATAGACCATATATGGATCAATAAAAAGTTTAGAAGGTCTTTGCAGGATACTAGCAGCAGATGTAGCTTCAGATCACCATCTACTGACAGGCAGCATCAAACGGAAGCTCAAGAAAATGAAAACAGAAGGAAACTCTCAGAGAATCAGATATAAGACTAGGTTTCTCCAAGATACACAAATCTTATAGGAGTACAAGATTGCGACTGAAAAACAAATACCAAGCCCTACAGGAAATAGGTGAATTAACAACTGCTGAAGATAATTGGAAAAGGATCAAAGAAACCATCACAACAAGCTGCCATGAAATACTTGGAGTGAGAAAGTACCATCATAAAGAGTGGATCACAAATGACACACTTAAGAAAGTAGAGGAGAGGAGAGGATAAGAAGGCTGCGTCAATTCAAGCAGAACTAGGGTTAAAAAAAAATAAACACACAAAAAGAGTATGCAGAGGCCAACAAGAGAACAAAACAAAGTATTAAAGCTGACAAAAGAAGGCACATCAGGATCTGGCAACAGAAGCAGAACAAGCTGCAAAAGCAGGAAACATGAAAGATCTGTATGGGATCACAAAGAAGCTAGCTGGGAAGCGAAGTGAACAAGAAAGGCAAGTAAAAGACAAAGCAGGGAAACAACAAGAAGGACAAGAAGAACAAAGAAGGATATGTAAAGAACATTTTGAAGAATTGTTGAATAGGCCAGTTTCACCTAACCCTCCTAACATTACAACAGCAGACAAAGACCTAGACATAGACTGGGTACCATCTACTAAAGAGGAAATAAAATTAGCCCTAAATCAGACGAGGAATGGCAAGTCAGAAGGGCCTGATAATACTACGGCCGAGGCACATAAAGTTGATTTTGACAACTCAGACAACATACTCCACCCACTTTTTCTGAAAATATGGGAGGCAGAAACAATTCCACTAGAATAGAAAGAAGGGTACCTCATCAAGCTTCCAAAAAAGGAGACCTCAGCGATTGTGCCAAGTATAGGGGAATAACACTGTTGGATGTTCTAAGGAAGGTATTTAATAGGATCATACTGAACAGAATGAAAGAAGTGGATGATAAGTTACGTGACCAACAAGCTGGATTTTGTAAAATATATCTTGTACGGACCAGATAGCAACGTTGCGCATTATCATCGAGCAAAGTGCTGAATGGACCTCTTCCCTCTATGTAGGCTTCATACCTACGATACCTTTGACAGTAATGACAGGGAGACAATATGAAACTTCTGCGGCATTATGGAATTTCTTGTAAATTGGTAAATATCATCCGCAACTCTTATGAACACCTGGCAATAGACTGGATAATGAAATTATCGACAGACAATAGAAGAAATGGATTACAGTGGACGCCATGGTCACAGTCAGACGACTAAGACTTTGCGGATGACCCGGCACTCTAATCTAATACTCAGGCACAAATGCAGGAAAAAATATAACAGTGGCAGAGACATCAGCACAGATAGGACTCAATATCAATATCACAAAAACAGAAAAGGTCAGGAAATAAAGGAAGTAGAACATTTCGTCTACCTTGGCAGTATAGTGGACCAACAAGAAGGAACAGACGCTGATATAAAAACAAGAACAGAAAAGACCAGAGTAGCATTCCTGCAACTTGGAAACATCTGGAAGACCAAGGGAATCACAACATGCACCAAAGTAAGGCTTTTTAAAACCAGTGTTAAGGCTGTGCTTCTTTATGATTCTGAGATATGGAGGTATACGCTGCCACAACAAACAGGATCCAGACATTCGTCACCTCTTCTCTAAGATGCATTTTCCAGATAAGATGGCCCGTTAAAAAGGCAACACCAATTTGTGGCAAAGAACAAACCAAGCCTCTGTAGAAGCAGAAATAATGCAGAGAAGGTGAGGTTGGATAGGGCATACTCTACATAAGCCACACAATAACATTACAAGACAAGCCCTATCCTGGAACCCCCACAGAAAACGTAAGAGGAGGCCAAATAACACCTGGCGGAGATATTTGGAGGCAGATGTCAAAAGAATGGGGAAGAACTGGAAAAATATTGTCAGCGGCCTATGTCTCAAAAGGGGTAGCAGGCATAGATAAGTAAGTATAGCATAAACATTTTGAAAAGATTGGATTAGGTATCATTAAAGTCTTAGAGTCCCTGTCATGATCAGGAAAAATTGAGAAATCCAAAGATCTACATTTTTTAATGTAAATAATGGTCTTGCAAATAGTACAGAAAGTCGATTCGGTGATAGACTTTCTTTGCTGACAAGGTCAATGTTTCGACAATAGAACATTGTGAAATGATGAATTTAATCGGGACTGTTGATATTCTTGTTTCATTAACCGATTTGCCAATGGTTTGCCAAGATTTAGAGATTGTTATTACGTAGAACATTAAATTTTTCTTGTGTATCGAGTGAACTTAGATGCATCAACCCCTAATTGCTGATAAAGGTACATATACTCCTACATAAGTTACATGTAAATGAACTGAAGCTATAGAAATGTTGAAGACATCATGTTTATCACAAAATGTATTCATAGGTTACCACTGGCGTCTTTCTATGGTCATATATCTCAAAATGTAAAAATATGAAACAGATATGTCAGACTTTGTGGTACAAATGTGTCTTATATTTCAAAGCATAATATGTGATATTTTCAATCAGAAACTAAGGAAATGCCTCAATGCTTTTAATTTTTTATGAAGTTTATCCATTATAGGTATGATATAATTCAAATTCATTTTAATTGCAGGGAAGAGTAAAAAATATTTAAGCTGATTTTGAAGAATACCTTTCTTAGAAAAGGGGCTATGGGTATAAGTTGGATTACCACTTGTAGCATTAAATCCCAGTTCCTCTAAAA
>NW_026922707.1:0-19780 GCF_032062105.1 Saccostrea cuccullata
ATTTTTAAAAGAAAGCAATTTAAAACAAAATTGAAAAATCTAAATTGTTTCAATTTCATTATATTTGACCTTTGAGAATTTCCAATTACACTGTGAAATATTTTTTGTATATATCAGAGGACACAAGCTAAAGATCATAAAATACAGTCATTCTCAAGCGTCCTTCACAATGAGTTTGACATGTTCTGTCAAAACAGCATGCTAATATACCTGAGGTAATTGTTTCTTAATTTGTGCATTAAAAATCACAAGATATATACCGTTGGAAAGGTCTTACAAAGATCTATTTGATGGTTTAAAAATTTTTAAAATCGGTCAAGAAATGAGCGAGATATGACGTTTTACATACATCAAAGGATTTCCACCAAAGATCAAAGACATCTAAAGAGTACCGTCTAACCGCAAGGATCCTTGATAATGAATTTGACATGTCCTGTCAAAATGAAAGGCTAACTTACCTGAGCTTATATTTTCTTCATTATTACACGTACAATAAAAAGAAATATACCGTTGGAAAGGTCTTGAAAAGATCTATCTGATGGTGTAAAAAAATTAGAAATCGGTCAATAAATAAAAAGATATGAATTTTTAAAAGAAAAGTTCTAAAAGTACATTTGCACTCTAATGTTAAAACACACTTAGCTTTAAAATGTTCATTTTTGTACTCACATACAAAACAAATACATTTTTGGAAAGTGCTTGAAATCTATTTGATGACATAAAAAAATTGAAATTGGATTAAAAAAAATTTTTTGAAAAATTTAAATTAAAAATTTGAAAAATTTTAAAAACTTCTTAAAAATTTAAAAGCCTGTTACAAATGTAGAGTTCACATTTAATCATACCTGAAAATTTCAAATCTCTATTTTGCGTAGTATTCTCTATGAAGGACGGACAAAAATTGTAAAAATTACGTCATATTTCACGACCGGAAGTAAAATTAGAAAAAGTGAAGGTATTGGATTGAGCCATAAATTTTTCCCTTTTCATTCTTCCGTCCAATTTTTGATGAAATGAGATAAGATTTTGACTGGGATTTTCATTCAGAATAATGTTTTTTAGGTAATTGATGTTGATTTGTGTAAATTTGTATTTGGACAGATGGAGAACATAAAAGTTTATGTTCCAAAATCTTTTTAAGGTCAAATAAATTATCACTTAAACAATTTAATTTCTTTAAAAAATCGAGGGCTATATTTTTTTGACGAATAGAAATCATCAAACAATGTGTTTTTTAAATCGTTCAAATATTAAATAAAGTGAGATTTAAACGATTTAAATTTTCAAAATATTTAAATTACTTCCAAAATTTAAAATCAAGTACAATATTTGTATTGTGAGATATAGAGAGCATCATACAATGTGTTTGAAACCTCTCAGAGGTCAAATAGAGTGAGATTTAAAAGATTTAATTCTTTTTAATAATTTAAATTGCTTCCAAATGTAAAATTATGTACTACATATATATTGTGACAGATAAAAAACATCATACAATGTGTTTTGAAACTTCTCAGAGGTCAAATGAAGTAAGATTTAAACGATTTAAAATTTTCAAAAAAATTAAATTGCTTCCAAATGTAAAATCAAGTACTACATATGTATTGCAACAGATAGAGAACATCATAAAATTTGTTTTGAAACCTCTCAGAGGTCAAATAGAGTGAGATTTAAACGATTTAAATTTTTAAAAAAATTTAAATTGCTTCCAAATGTAAAACAAGTACTAAATATGTATTGCAACAGATAGAGAACATCATACAATGTGTTTTGAAACTTCTCAGAGGTCAAATAGAGTGAGATTTAAACGATTTAAATTTTTCAAAAAATTTAAATTGCTTCCAAATGTAAAATCAATTACTATTTATGTATTGTGACAGATAGAGAACATCACACAATGTGTTTTGAAACCTCTCAGAGGTCAATTTAAGTAAGATTTAAACGATTTAAATTTTTCAAAAAATTTAAATTGCTTCCAAATGTAAAATCAAGTACTATATATGCATTGTGACAGGTAGAGAACTTCATACAATGTGTTTTGAAACCTCTCAGAGGTCAAATAGAGTGAGATTTAAACGATTTAAATTTTCAAAAAATTTAAATTGCTTCCATATGTAAATTCAAGTACTATGTATGCATTGTGACAGATAGAGAACATCATACAATGTGTTTTGAAACCTCTCAGAGGTCAAATTAAGTAAGATTTCAACGATTTAAATTTTTCAAAAAAATTTAATTGCTTCCAAATGTAAAATCAAGTACTATATGTGTATTGCAACAGATAGAGAACATCATACAATGTGTTTTGAAACTTCTCAGAGGTCAAATTAAGTAAGATTTAAACGATTTAAATTTTTCAAAAAATTTAAATGTCTTCCAAATGTAAAATCAAGTACTATATATGTATTGCAACAGATAGAGAACAACATACAATGTGTTTTGAAACCTCTCAGAGGTCAAATAGAGTGAGATTTAAACGATTTAAATTTTTCAAAAAATTTAAATTGCTTCCAAATGTAAAATCAAGTACTATATATGTATTGTGACAGATAAAGAACATCAGACAATATGTTTTGAAACCTCTCAGAGGTCAAATTAAGTAAGTTTTACACGATTTAAATTTTTCAAGAAATTTAAATTGCTTCCAAATGTAAAATCAAGTACTATATATGCATTGCAAGGGATAGAGAACGGCATACAATGTGTTTTGACACTTCTCAGAGTTCAAGTAGAGAGAGATTTAAACGATTTAAATTTTTCAAAAAATTCAAATTGCGTCCAAATGTAAAATCAAGTACTATATATGTATTGTGACAGATACAGAACATCATACAATATGTTTTGAAACCTCTCAGAGGTCAAATTAAGTAAGATTGAAACGATTTAAATTTTTCAAAAAAATTTAATTGCTTCCAAATGTAAAATCAAGTACTATATATGTATTGCAACAAATAGAGAACATCATACAATGTGTTTAGAAACTTCCCAGAGGCCAAATAGAGTGAGATTTAAACGATTTAAATTTTTCAAAAAATCTAAATTGCTTCCATAAGTAAAATCAAGTACTATATATGTATTGTGACAGATAGAAAACAACACACAATGTGTTTTGAAACCTCTCAGAGGTCAAATTAAGTAGGATTTAAACGATTTAAATTTTGCAAAAAATTTCAATTGCTTCCAAATGTAAAATCAAGTACTATATATGGATTGCGACAGATAGAGAACATCATACAATGTGTTTTGAAACCTCTCAGAGGTCAAATTAAGTAAGATTTAAACGATTTAAATTTTTTGAAAAATTTAAATTGCTTTTAAATGTAAAATCAAGTACTATGTATGTATTGCAACAGATAGAGAACATCATACAATGTGTTTAGAAACTTCCCAGATGTCAAATAGAGTGAGATTTAAACAATTTAAATTTTTCAAAAAATTTAAATTGCTTCCAAATGTAAAATCAAGTACTATATATGTATTGCGACAGATAGAGAACATCATACAATGTGTTTTGAAACCTCTCAGAGATCAAATAGAGTGAGATTTAAACGATTTAAATTTTTCAAAAAATTTAAATTGCTTCTAAATGTAATATCAAGCGCTATATCAGATTTCAAAACACATTGTCTGATGTTGTCTATCTGCCAAAATACATTTTTATACATTTTGTTACATTTGTAAGCAATTTAAATTTTTCAAAAAATTTAAATCGTTTAAATCTCATTCAATTTGACCTTTGAGAGATTTCAAAACACATTGTTTGGTGTTCTCCATCTGTCAAAATACAAATTTCATCTTTGAATTTTCATTTGGATGAAATTTAAATTTTTTGAAAAATTTAAATCGTTTAAATCTAGCTTTATTCGGCCTCTGAGAAATTGCAAAACACATTGTATAATGATCTCCCTCTGTCGTAACACAGATATAGTATTTAATTTTACATTTGGAAGCGATTTAAATTTTTTGAAAAATTTAAATCGATTAAATCTCACTCAATTTGACCTTTGAGAGATTTCAAAACACATTTTATGATATTCTCCATCTGTCTCAATACAAATATAGTACTTGATTATACATTTAGAATCAATTTAAATTTTTTGAAAAATTTAAATCGTTTAAATCACACTTTATTTGACCTCTGAGATGTTTCAAAACACATTGTATGTTGTTATCTATTTGTCACAATACATATATAATACTTGGTTTTACATTTAGAAGAAATTTAAATTTTTTGAAATTTTTAAATTGTTTAAAACTCACTCTATTAGACCTTTGAAATATTTCAAAACACGTTGTATGATCTTCTATATCCGTCAAAATACAAATGAAGTATTCGACATTTGGGAGCAATTCAAATTTTTGAAAATTTTAAACCATTTAAATTGCATTCTATTTGTCATTTCAGAAATTTCAAAAATCACCATATGTTGTTATCGATCTTTTAAAATGCAGATGTATCATTTAGGAACCATTTCAATATTTTGAAAAATTTTAATTGATTAAAAGTCACAATTTTTGACCTTTCAAAGATTTCAAATTATGTGGTCTTATGTTTTCAATCCTTAAATATGCAATTAAAGTTCTTATTTTACCTTAGAAAGCAATTTAAAACAAAATTGAAAAATTTAAATTGTTTCAAATTCATTATATTTGACCTTTGAAAATTTCCAATTACACTGTGAAATAATTTTTGTTTATATCAGAGGACACAAGCTCAAGATCATAAAGTACAGTCATTCTCACCAACCGCAAGCGTCCTTCACAATGAGTTTGACATGTTCTGTCAAAACAGCATGCTAATATACCTGAGGTAATTGTTTCTTAATTAGTGCATTAAAAATCACAAGATATATACCGTTTGAAAGGTCTTGAAAAGATCTATTTGATGGTTTAAAAATTTTTAAAATCGATCAAGAAATGAGCGAGATATGACGTTTTACATACATCAAAGGATTTCCACCAAAGATCAAAGAGATCTAAAGAGTATCGTCTAACTGCAAGGATCCTTGATAATGAATTTGACATGTCCTGTCAAAATGAAAGGCTAACTTACCTGAGCTTATATTTACGTCATTATTACACGTACAATAAAAAGAAATATACCGTTGGAAAGGTCTTGAAAAAATCTATCTGATGGTGTAAAAAAATTAGAAATCGGTCAATAAAAAAAAAAGATATGAATTTTTAAAAGAAAAGTTCTAAAAGTACATTTGCACTCTAATGTCAAAACACACCTGAGCTTATAAAATGTTCATTTTTGTACTCACATACAAAACAAATACATTTTTGGAAAGTGCTCGCCAAGATCTATTTGACGACATAAAAAAAATTGAAATTGGATTTAAAATTTTTTTTTGAAAAATTTAAATTAAAAATTTGAAAAATTTAAAAAATTTCTATAAAATTTAAAAGCCTGTTACAAATGTAGAGTTCACATTTAATCATACCTGAAAATTTCAAATCTCTATTTTGCGTAGTATTCTCAATGAAGGACGGACAAAAATTGTAGAAATTACGTCATATTTCACGACCGGAAGTAAAATTAGAAAAAGTGAAGGTATTGGATTGAGCCATAAATGTTTCCTTTCATCACCGAAAGTTTCATATAGATCCACTGTACCGTTACTGAGATATCAGTGTAGGAAAAAAAATAATAATAAGAAAAAGAAACATTACAATAATAGAAGGGTCTTCCGTTGGAGACGGAAGACCCTAATAATAAGCATACCCCCGCTGCGAACAAGACCGGGTATACTGTTTTACCCTTGTGTGTTTTTTCCGTATGTCTTGCTGCATGTGTCACTGTGTCTGGCCGTAACAAAGTGTTTGGTCGTCTGTCCGTAACAAAGTTACTGGTCGCAGCTTTCTCAGCAAGACAGTACGCAGTACTCAGTACAGATGCTTAAAATTTTAGCACTATCGTCACTGTGGCATGTGGTGGTTTCATTTTGTTAAAATCCGATGTCAACTTCCTGTATTACCGTGCGTCTGTCCGCACCAAATATACATGTAACCTTTTTTTATCGCATTTCTAAGCAACTATCCATCGCAGATTCTATAAATTTTAGCACAATCTTTGTTGAGACATGCCATATAGTGGGATTTTTTTTGTATATGAATTTGATAACAACTTCATTTTTTTCCGTACATCTGCCTGTAACTAAACTTGTTTAAATTCACATCAGAGTGGGGCACTATTGGTGAGCATTGGCTCACAGACTTCTTATTTGTTCTGCCTTTTTTAAACAGATATCAAACAAGTATTCAATATGCTTTAAAATTTTCCCGAATATCTTCTTTTATGTATACATGTATACGTATATGTTAAGAAATCAAGACACACGATCGAGTAAGTGTGACACTTTTTTTTACAATATCGGATACGTTAACTTAAGAATAAATAAATCTCTTTTTTCAACATGATATTGTCGTTCCTTTATTCTGTTCCTTTTTATTTGTGTATGTGTATGTGTATTTTTTTTTTTTTGCCGTGTAACATGTGTAAGCCTAAGGTGAGAAAATAATCAGTTTTTACGAATTTGAATTCAAATAGGACAACAAATAAGACAACATGAGACTACATGTAACATAATATTACATGTAAACTGGAACAAAGCTATATTCTATGAACAAACTTCTTTTCTCTACGGTTGTATGACAGAGAATGTATAAACTTAAAAATTCTTTTGTAATTTTACACGTTCCTTCTGTCGATTTCACCACAGGTTTTTATCAAACACTTACATAAAAAAAAAACATTCGTTAAATTCGATAAATTCTGAATCAATAGTCCCTTCTCACACAAGCTACATGTAGATTGTCAGTGACTTACACATCACCGAAACAAGTGGATCAAGTGGTGAGCTGATTTAGCGTCAAAAGAAAGACCTTAATTTTTCTTGCATTCCAAGTTTCATCAAATAAATCGAACGATTCGGACATATTAAATTGAGGAAAAATATTATTTTTTGCGAAAGATATTGGAATGGAATTACAAAATATTTATAATCTAATCATTTATTATCATACCATCAAAACTTTACGCGTTATAAGAGCAGAAAACGCCAAAAACGAAAATTGCATTAAAGTGCGTGATTGCGGGGCAAAGGTATATGCGTTAAAATACGTGATTGCGGGGCAACGGTATATGCGTTAAAATGCGTGATTGCGGGGATGGGGGTTAATTGCTTAAAATAATGTTGTACATATACTGTGGTTTCATCAATATTCGTTGAGCACCAATTTTCGTGGATTTCGTTGTTGAGCAGATCAGCGAATTCAAATGTTCATTGAAATACGAAATATGACATTCATTGGTATTGGCAATGCTTGTGTCCACGAAATTACGTATCCTCTAAAATGTCTGTTTTACAAAATCCACGAAAATTTATGCCAACGAAAATTGATGAAACCACAGTATATTAACCTATTTCCCCCCAAAATTGATATTATATTAAAAGTAAAAATGATTTGTCTTTTTAGATTTTTTCCTTGTACTTTTTTTCTTTTAGAAATAAAATTCCATTCCTGTTGATGGCAAAAGTTAATAAAAAAATTATTTTTCTGATGTTTTTATGGGAATTCTGAATTTTTGAAAATTGCTTATAAAAATATCATTTTTTCATACAGAGTTACTTCCCTTATTTTGGCGCGTTCTATTTTTATATTTACGCACTAGAACTTTTTCTAATGTATTTTAGTAAAATATAGAAAAGTTCTTCTTTCAATCTGTATATGTGTTTCAGAGTTTTAATTACTCTGAAATTAGGACCCGAAAGTCCCACACTCCCTAAATAGATCTGTAAGAGATCTATAGCCAGGAAACTATAAGGCCTATCTGATCAAAATTTGTATCGATGATGCATTAAGGGATATATACTCTTTAACCTGCTTCAGTAATTGGATTCTATTTAATTGAAAGTTCATTGCAAGGTAAATACCATTCCCATTAGATCAATACTGAATGTTGCATTTAAGGTTATATTCTATATATAATGTGGGACTATAAAGACAATATTCGTTTCTGTAAGTCTGTAACTGAGCATCCTTCTCATATCTAGTTTTACAAACATAAACTCTTTTCAGACTAACCTGTAGCCCTTTTCACAAAAAATCTTACGACTAAGATTATTTTTTTTCCAAATTTATACCTATGTATACCTAAATTGTAGTAGGTTACAAAAAATCTTAAATTTCTTTTACATTACAATTAACTGTGATTTATTCGTTTGAAATAATAATTTTCTCTATTAACCACAGACATATCAGAGCTGTCAAATTTTCATCATAGTCGTAAGAATTTTTTGTAAAAAAGGCTACTGTCCTTTACTGATCACTGAGTTGATTATGTCAAAGAGCAGTAGCCCGATTTTTGATAATTTATTGTAATTGAGAGAGTGAAAGATTGCAGGTGCGCGGTGCTGGCGTTGTACAGCCCTGTTTCCCAGGAGTGTAATTTTAGTTAGTTAGAGAGAAAGAGGGTGAGCAAGCATGGATGAATAATTTGTTTGTTTGTCATTTCGGTTATCGTACGTTGTTTATTGTGCGTGATTGAGTTCTAAGAGATGAAAGTGAGTATTGAGTTGATTTGTTTGAGAAAGTGGGGAAAAAGAGATTCGGTATGGCCATGCCCGTGGAACGCGTGTGAGAGAAACAATCTAAAAGTCAATTAGTGTGGGCGTGTCTTTTTATTGTGAACTTTGTGTATTCTATTTTGTTGTAAATATGTAAATAAACAATGTAAATAAAATCGATCGTCATTATTAACCAGTGACAGAGAGGACCCCCGTCACAATTATATTCATAGTAAAAATGTTAAAATCATCTTAAGGTGTGTGATAAGTGTTCTCTCTTAATAACTAATTTGAATATTTTCTTATCATACGCAGAGATACATATGGGGAAAAAGGGATTTCGAGTGTAGATGGACCTTTAACAAAGGAAACGCTTAAGAGAATGAAACAGATTATGGAAAGGTACGCTCTACAAATAAACTTTCTGATTTCTGATTTTAAAAAAAAAATCATTAATGCCGAATAAACCATACGGTTTTCTCAGGTAAGAGGATGCGCTGAATTGTATATTAATGGTATCCATAAGCAATTTATAAATGAATAAGTTTTCAACTAATAAATAAATTAGAAAAAGAGTACATTTATTTAAAAAATATATAGTTGAAAATACTGGGAATTGAGATATATTTCTTTTTTGTTTTGCTTTTGATGACCTGGCCGATAATGTATATGATGAAATGGTATCAACACCAGAGGTTTCAAACGCCTCAGGGCTGAAAATCAATTATGCATGTTACTTGGGCACACTTTCAGTGTAACACATCATTGCACATGCACCTCAACAATGACCCTAATTTCAATCTATGTAATGCAAAAATATTGATAAATATAATGTCCATATATTTCTTTCAGGATCAATTACAGTGTAATTTTTAACGTAATATGAGGGTAAATTCAGGTGATTAACAGATGTACACTCATACACTTACAAATAAAAAACTTTTAAGACTGAGTGTTATAGAACTAGAGAAACTAAAAACTAAGTAAACAATAATTTAATTCACATGTCAGTTAAAATAATCATGACTGAAAACAATACTCGGCAAAATTTGCGAAGAAATTTTTCAAAAGCCCCTCAATACTTAAGAAAATGTCTAGTAGAGTATCCTGATAGTGTGGAAATGGCCTTGATCTATAATGATAAGATTTATTGAAAGCTATGACTGGTGAGAAATAATCAATTAAATTTTCATTTTCTGTATAAAAAAATATGGCAACCGGTATCAATCACAGAAAAAAGAAATTGAATTATTATTATATTGAAATTGTAACAAATTGTGATTAAATAAACTCAACACACTTTTTAAACTCACATTGTTTTTCGCACAAATTAAGTTATAATGCCAAATTGTGTAACTGGACAACAAAATGTGCCTTTAAATGATGTATAACTTAACTTTTATCATATTTCATTACAATGAACATATAATTCACATATGCTGTTTTTTTTCATATCGTATTTGCTTGTGGATTATACTCTATAATCTACGTGCCAAAATAAAGGCTTTAATTTTATACTAGTAATCCGTACTGGTAAGACTAATTGGTCGATAGTTTTTTCAGAAGATCCCCCTTTTTGTGTATCAGAGAAATAACAGCGGGTCTTTGAGAAAAAGACATTTCTTCATTCAAAAAGATTTCTTTTAACATTTTAGAGGATAAAAGGGATAAATGATTCCAAAAGCATTGGCAAAATTCACTTGATATTTCATCTAGACCAGGCGCTTTATTTAATTTCCTATTCATAACTATTTCCTTCCATTCAGATATTGAGGGGAACACATCACATCTATCTCTCTCCTTAATAGAAAGTTTATTTACATTACATCCATGCTCTATGTATGAACAATTTCTAAAACGAGGTAAATTATTAACAAGCAAGTTGATGAAAAAAGAATATCAGCAGTCTCGTTTAAAGTCATCATATCGTAAGTTTTATGGTCGATACAATTTATGACCTTGTCAGCAAATACAATTTATCATTGAGTCAAATGCTGACTGACGTTTTTCATATCAATATTTATTCCATTATTTATACACTGAATTGACGACGGATTTTCCCGTTTTATCCTGATAATTTACCGGTACTCACTCCTCCATGGCACCTGATCCAACCTCTGATGTTTTGGAGGTCCGTGTTTGCTCTGCTCTTATTTTATATTGTTTTATGGACTTCGAGATTGAATACTGTTTGTTATCTCCATATCCTTCTACATCCATCTAAATTTAGATCGATATCATCATTCGGCACTAACTTTGAAGCATATAGATTTTCATAGAAATCGCACATAGCACCTTCTATATCGTCATCTTCGCTAAACATGTCCTTGTTGTTTTAAATTTCATGTATGATATTTTTTGTTTGGTGTCTTTTCTTTAAACTTAGACAGTATTTGTTATTTATTTCACCATCGCTAACTCATTTTGCCCTTGATCGGATTTGTGCCCCTAGAGCTTTTTTTTATCGTATAAATTACTTAATTGATTTTCAGGAAAGCGTTCTTCATTCATGTCTAATACATTATGAGGCGAACTTTCAATTTCATTAATTTCTTTTTCAATTCGAGATGTAAATTGAAAAATCTGCTCGGATCTCCTTGATATTATTCAGGATCGTTCTCTGACATCATATTTAGACATGATATGTTTGTTGACACCCTCTTTAAGGAGAACAGATACCCACATCCTTTGAAATAAATGTTCTTCAGTTGTCCCATTCAATGAAAAATTAGTGTAACGCATTAACCACGGGGAAAAAGAACATTTTGTCGGTAAAATTTACAAATTTGAATTGACATTCAATGAGTATACTGTTAAACAACAACCTGTTCCAAAAAATAATGAAAATTTTCCAGGCGCTAAGGTATTTAATCAAACATATTCCGTGTCTTGCAAACATGTCCCCCTGTGTAAATGACGTCATGTTAAGCATATATTACTAAATAGCTTAATGATTTATTCCGAATTCAGAGGCAATATCTATTAAAATCTATGTCAGTAAAAAGTACTAAGAAATTACTTTTGAAGCATATAGGTTTCATAAGATCTTATCGGTTAATAAGGATATTACTAAAGAATCGAAATGTCTTGCAGAAATGTACCAGCTGCTTAAAATTACGTTCCAAGGATTTACGATTTTGGACATACATCAATGTGCATTTCCTATTAATTTGTTAAAGTATTGTTGTACTCTTTATACTTTTTCATGTTAATCTTTGATTTAACCTCGCTGTATCTTTAGATATCCTTTTCTGTAGAATTATTTTTTTTTTAAAATTGATCAATACGAAAAATCTATGAGCACGAACCGAGCATCGCACACAAATGCAGGTATAATTTTAAATGCATGCAATTGCAGAATTTTTTTTCAAATGCAAGAGACAAAATAATACTAGAAAATTTAAATAACAGTGCAACTTGTTTTGATGATCTGCTTAAGGACGGATGATACATGTACAAACAAATTTAATTTTGGAGGAGACTTAATATCATGTCACAAGTTTAGAAAACTGGATAATTCTTATAATTTTTTTCTCCTATGAACTGTAAAATGTAATAGACTTGTAAAATATTACTAATATTTCAATAAAAAAAAACAAATATTGACAAATCACACTCAGAATGGTTTACAGGTGAAAACAAATTTCGGAATATGTTACCTTGGTGTTAAAAATGTAATATAAACTTCAGAAATATATACTGAGCCAGGTGAATTTTATTACTAAAAGCAAAATGGTATAAATAACCATATATTATATGCTTATTTTTACCATTTTGCTTTTCCTCATAAAATTCACCTGGCTTGGTATGTTTTTCTAAAGTTTATATTACACTTTTAGCACCAAGTTAACATATTCTGAAATATATTCTTATCTATAAACCTTTGATGAGTGTGTTTAATATATTTTTATGATTTTATTGAAATATAACTCATAATTTTCAAGTCTTTTTCATTTTTCAATTCTTACGAAAAAAAAATTCTAAGAATTTTCCCCTTTTAGCTCACCTGAGCCAAAGGTTCAAGTGAGCTTTTCTGATCAAAACGTGTCCGTTGTCTGACGTAGTCGTCGTCGTCGTAAACTTTTCACATTTTCATCTTCTTCTCAAGAACTACTGGGCCAATTTCAACCAAACTTGGCACAAAGTATACTTAGGTAAAGGGGGTTCAAGTTTGAAGGGCCACGCCCTTTTCCAAGGGGAGATAATTATGAATTAGAGAAAAATTAAAGGAAGTTTTAAAAAACCTTCTCAAGAACTACAGGGCCAGGAAAGATGGAACTGATGTGAAATCATCCTCAGATAGTGTTGATTCAAGTTTGTTCAAATCATGATCCCCAGGGGTAGGGTGGGGCCAAAATAGCTGACCAAAGTTTCACATAGGAGAATATAGGAAACATCTTTAAAAAAAACTTCTTCTTATCTTCTCAAGAATCATTGAGACAGGAAAGATGAACTCATGTGGAATCATCAACTGGTAGTGTAGATTCAAGTTTGTTCAAATCCTGACCCCTGGGGCTAGGGTGGGGCCAAAATGGCCTATCAAAGTTTTACAAAGGAATATATAGGGAAAGTATTGAAATTATCTTCTCAAAAACCACTGGGCCAGGAAAAGATGAAACTCATGTGGAATCGTGCTCAGGTAGTATAAATTCAAGTTTGTTCAAATTATTACCCCCAGGGGTAGGGTCAGGCCAAAATGGTCCGACCAAAATTTTACATAGGAATATATAGGAAAATCTTTTAAAATCTTCTTCTCAAGAACCACTGGGCTGGGAAAATGAATCTTATTTTTAATCGTGCTCAGGTAGTGTAGATTCAGATTTCTTCAAATTATGACCCCGGGGTAGGGGGGGGCAATATGCCCATCAAAGTTTTACATACAGTACCGACCAGACCCAACCTGACACAAAGCAGTCCCAGAGCAGTCCCGGGGACTGCTTTCTGGGACTGCTAAAGCAGTCCCACAGCAGTCCCACAGCGGTCCCAGAGCTGTCCCACAGCAGTCCCAGAGCGGTCCCAGCAGTCCCAGCGGTCCCAGAGAGCAGTCCCAGCAGTCCCAGAAAGCAGTCCCAGCAGTCCCAGTGGGCGGGGTTTATTAATTCAATGGGCGGAGCTAACTCAGAAATGAGATTTGCAATAAATATTGGAGCTATAAAAGGCAGTAGAAATTGATTCTGGGTAGTATTCCAGGATTCCTTACATGTATGCGAGGGTAATTTATGAATAGAGCGCATAGAAATAAATTGAATGATTATTTATTGAAGGAAGAAGGGTTTCACGCGTACATGTATGAATAAAATTGAGCATGAACATTTAATCATATTTATCGGGTGTATTAAATTAATAATTCAATTTCTTTATTTTCTTTGATTTATAATGTTCCCTTATTTTTTATACAGAAAATTAAACGTGAATTAATTATTTTCCACCGGTAAGAATTAGCTTTAAATAGAAGTCATCATTATATAGCCAATTTCCATACTATCAGGATACTCAAAAGGATTTTGGCTTTTAGAAATTCTTTGTTAATTGACATATCAATTTAATTATTGTTAATTTCTATATCTCTGTAATACTCAGTTTTAAGTGTTTTATTTGTAAATGTTAGAATGTACATCTCTAAATCAACAAAATGGAACCATCAGATTATGTTCAAAATTAATTAATCCTCTAAGAAATTCATACACATTTTATTAATAAATTTTATTTTTGCATTATATACAGGTATATAGAAATTAGGGTCACTGTTGACCAGCATGTTCAATGATGTGAAACGCTGATACGTATACCCAAATAGCATGCACTGATTTTTCTGCCCTACGGCGATTGAAACTGCGGAAGTTGATACCATGTAATAAACATTAATCGGCCAGGTACATGTAAACACAAGCAAAAGAAAAAGAAAAAAGAAATGAATCACAATTCCCAGTATTTTCAACTATTTATTTATAAAATAAATGTTCTCTTTTGATAACTTATATAATTTATAAATTAAAAACTACCGGTAATTCATTTATAGTTTCCCCGATTATTATTCAAATTGTTTGAGTTATGGAAGAATAGTAGCATAATTTTTTCATGGTCATTTAATAAATTGTTAGGTTTTATTTTAGAGTTGCATGGGAGACTTTTCTAGAGTACTGCTTGTAAATAAAACATGAAGCTTTTCAATTAAAAATCTTATATCTAACTGTATAATGATTATTTTTAAATAGTGTCAATGTAAATTTTGAGTGCACATAATTTTACAATAAATAAATAAATAGACCATGAACATGTAGATGTTTTTTCTCATAAACCTGTAGTTTATTTTTTGGGATAAAAATCTAACTCTAATTTCCTTACTTAATAACTTTATTTTAAAAAATGTATTCTTACTACATTTGTGTAAATATATTAGTCTCTGAAATAATTAATTAAGTATAACATTCTCTACTGCTTAAAAGAAATCCTTGCTTTTTAACAGTTTAAACTCCTCTCTGCTGTAAGTAAACAAAACAACTGGGAGCCTGCAAATTCAGAATACACAAGGGGGCGGAGCTATCATGTCACTCAGAACTTCTTTCACGCATGGGTGAACAAAGCAGTCCCAGAAAGCAGTCCCAGGGACAGCTGGGACTGCTGGGTCTGCTTTTTAGAGCAGTCCCAGGGCAGTCCCATAGCGGTCCCAAGAGCAGTCCCACAGCGGTCCCAGAGCTGTCCCAAAGCAGTCCCGGGGACTGCTTTCTGGGACTGCTTTGGTGTCAGGTTGGGTCTGGTCTGGTACTAGGTATAAGGAAAAATCTTTAAAAATCTTCTTCTCAAGAACCACTAGGTCAGGAAAGATAAAACTCATGTGGAATTTTCAACAGTTAGTGTTGAATCAAGTAAGTTCAAATCATCACCCCCCAGGGGAAGGGTTGGGCCAAAATGGCTTACCAAAGTTTCACATAGGAGAATATAGGAAACATCTTAAAAAACTTCTTCTTATTTCTCAAGAATCATTGAGACAGGAAAGATGAAACTCATGTGGAATCATCAACTGGCAGTGTAGATTCAAGTTTGTTCAATTCCTGACCCCTGTGGCTAGGGTGGGGCCAAAATGGCCGATCAAAGTTTTACATAGGAATATATAGGGAAAATATTTAAAAATCATCTTCTCAAAAACCGCTGGGCCAGAAAAGATGAAACTCATGTGGAATCGTGCTCAGGTAGTGTAAATTCAAGTTTGTTCAAATCATGACCCCCAGGGGTAGGGTCGGGCCAAAATGGCTGACCAAAATTTTACATAGGAATATATAGGAAAATCTTTTAAAATCTTCTTCTCAAGAACCACTGGGCTGGGAAAATGAAACTCATTTTTAATCATGCTAAGGTTGTGTAGATTCAATTTTCTTCAAATCATGACCCCGGGAGTAGGAGGGGGGGGCAATATGGCCGATCAAAGTTTTTCATAGGTATATAGAGGAAAAATCTTTAAACATCTTCTTCTCAAGAACCACTAGGTCAGGAAAGATAAAACTCATGTGGAATTTTCAACAGTTAGTGTTGATTCAAGTTTGTTCATATCATCACCCCCAAGGGTAGGGTTGGGCCAAAATGGCTGTCCAAAGTTTCACATAGGAGAATATAGGAAACATCTTTAAAAAAAACTTCTTCTTATCTTCTCAAGAATCATTGAGACAGGAAAGATGAAACTCATGTGGAATCATCAACTGGTAGTGTAGATTCAAGTTTGTTCAATTCCTGACCCCTGGGGCTAGGATGGGGCCAATATGGCCGATCAAAGTTTTACAAAGGAATATATAGGGAAAATATTTAAAAATCTTCTTCTCTGGAACCACTGGGCCAGGAAAGATGAAACTCATATGGAATCGTGCTCAGGTAGTGTAAATTCAAGTTTTTCAAATCATGACCCCCAGGGATAGGGTCGGGCCAAAATGGCTGACCAAAATTTTACATAGGAATATATAGGAAAATCTTTTAAAATCTTCTTCTCAAGAACCACTGGGCTGGGAAAATGAAACTCATTTTTAATCATGCTATGGTTGTGTAGATTCAAATTTCTTCAAATCATAACCGCGGGAGTAGGGGGGGGGGGGTATGGCCATCAAAGTTTTACATACATGTAGGTATATAGAGGAAAAATCTTTAAACATCTTCTTCTCAAGAACCACTAGGTCAGGAAAGATAAAACTCATGTGGAATTTTCAACAGTTAGTGTTGATTCAAGTTTGTTCATATCATCACCCCCAGGGGTAGGGTCGGGCCAAAATGGCTGACCAAAATTTTACATAGGAATATATAGGAAAATCTTTTAAAATCTTCTTCTCAAGAACCACTGGGCTGGGAAAATGAAACTCATTTTTAAACATGCTCAGGTAGTGTAGATTCAAATTTCTTTAAATCATGACCCCGGGAGTAGGGGGGGGCAATATGGCCGATCAAAGTTGTACAAAGGTATATAGAGAAAAATCTTTAAATCTTCTTTTCATGTATTTTAAAGCCATGATTAGTGATATTGATATGGAATCATCCTCAGGTAGTTTAGATTCTAGTTTGTTGAAATCATGATGCCCTGGGGGGTAAAAATTCAAGCCCCCCCCAACCTCTAAACTTTCAGTTCTGATCTGATATGTGCTCTTTCCTTGCCGATGGGCTCAGGTGAGCGCTGTGGCCCCTGGGCCTCTTGTTTAAACTTGTGACATGATATTAAGTCTCCTCCAAAGATAAAATCTGTTTGTATCATCTGTTCTTTATTGAAAAAGGTACATTTACCCAAAGTTCTGTTGACAAATTACAACTGAATATTACATCAATGGAATCAGTTATTCTTTAAAAACATTTATCCATGATTGACAATGTTCGAATCCCAACATTCCAATATAGGTACATCCACGTATATTCAATTAATATTCATTTCCTTCAATTATGTAATTAACCATTGTTAACCTCCTGAGCCCTCCATCTTAAACATATTCATACATGACACAGAAACAATAAGTTATGTTGCACTCTGCCACCACTGTGACTTTATTAATTAATCCAATTTTAATTACACAAAATGATGTAAAACACATTAAATGTCTATGTAATCACAACCTAATTAAAATTTGATATACAATTATGAATATTTGATTATTTACCCCATTAATCTTTAATCCATATTGATTAATAATTCCCATTTATTTTCCCATTAATGATGTAAATGATTACATAATTTTAAACTACCCTATACCTTGTGGTCTGAAACCGCAATACAGAAACAAATAAGATGTAGGTTTATTCATTAAAAAAGGAAGGCGGAGGCGTGGAGGTTGATAAAAATCGTAGAAAAATTTCCAGTGAGTTAATACTCCGGCGTCCTGAAAGAAAGTGACGACCCACGCTGTCTCGAAGGAGACGCACTTTCAGTTTCCCGTGAAACATTTCCATTGGTTCTAACTTGCAGCATTTGCATAACTTACCATATAAGGAGATGCTATTGAAATTCAGTTTGAGTACATCGCAAGAGCGATAACTCCCGCTTTGAGAAAGAAATAAATTATCAATATACTGTACATGAAGTATTTTAAGTAACCTTAAAATTCTTATTTAAACACTGCCGTAGGGAAGTCATATTAACGTCGTTTTGACGTTGCAGCGTTTAGTATTAATTCCTGACATTGCATCTTTCCATCCCAATTATAATCATATTGAAAATCTTTTTTTTTCTCAACAAAATGCGTTTCCTGAATTAAGATAACATCTATTTTTGATCATAAATCCAATTATTATACCTCTACCGTAATTACTATTTGAAATTAGAATCATAAACTTCTTTTTCCCCGAGAAGAGAGTATTTCGCTCATCTGAAGACTACTCCCTAAAAAATCAGAGCTACTCATTAAAGGGAATTCAAGTCCGTGACGTCATGTCATTAGCAATGTAACTATGACGTCAAAACAATTCGACATGCAATTTCAAAATCATACTTGAATTCTAGCAAAATGAAGACAACGACAGTGACAAAAATGTCAGTGAAAATATACTGAAAGGAAAAACAAACGCAGGGTAGCCTAATGTTCGGAAAATTTGACCACATGACCGAAAATTCGAAAATTTGTCAGAAAAGAAATTTAGTCACTGTGCACCAAAGTCAGTATTCAGAATTCCTCAACCGTAAAATTTATGACGTCACAAATGGAAATTGCTAAAAAGCCGAAAACACGTGCAATTTGATGACGACGAGTTTTTCAACAAATCTTATTGCATTATTCGATGCATATGAGGTATGCACATCATTTTTCAATATTAAGAGACATTATGAATTTCTTGCAATCTTGGCACAGTTACGAAGTTCAATGGGGTCTTGTTTTTTAATTGCCTAATTAATAAAAAAAAGCAACGATGGTTTACTGAACAGTTTCTTGCCAATTTCCCCCATAAAACTTGTTACCCGTTGTAGAGAGGGTCTGCTATGGTTTTCAATCAACCGTGACGATGACGCTCACGCGATAGCCTCCATGCAGAGGATGACAGCCAGCATCCTGACAGCGAATAAGGTACCTCTATGAACTAAGAATAATGAACGATCTATTGAAATTTTTTCCCTTAATGTAAGGGGTCTGAATGATTATAATAAACGTACAATTTTATATGATTGGCTACAAGATCTAGATATTGATATTGTTCTCATTCAAGAAACCCATTATATTGAATCAAAAGAATTTGTTTATAATGCTAGTCATAAATAATCTGTCGAAAAATTTTACTTAATATTAAAATTACGGATGAATCATACTGTATGGTAAACCTTTATGCTCCTAACAAAGTGCTTTTATAGAAAAGATTTTTTTTAAATTTCAACTAAATCATGGGTACGAAAATATGTTATATATAAAGACAATTTATTCATTGGCGGAGATTTAAACTGTAAACTTGATGAAAAAAATAATTCTTTTGACACAAGTACACATCAATTTTGTTCCTTAATTAAACGAGTTCACTTGATTGATACATGGAGAAATTTAAATGAAAACAAATCTGAATTTACTTGGTGCAATGCAAAACATATACCAAGTAGTCGAATTGATTATATTTTGATCTCGGATAACTTTTTCCTCTCCATTGACTCATTAACTGTGATAAATTCTCCACAAGTTAAACAAAATAGGATGAGTGATCATCTTGGACTAAGAATAGATTTCATATTGAACATTAATAAGAGAGGTTCAGGATATTGTAAAATG
>NW_026922708.1:0-19756 GCF_032062105.1 Saccostrea cuccullata
TTGCACTTCCGACAGATGTTGTTATTTTGCCCTTCGGACATTGAGAACAGGATGTAGCTCCTTTTTGATCTTGGTAGTGGTTATATGGGCATCTTACACAAGGTATGAGACCCGTTTTAGAGAACGTACCAGGTCTACACGTATCTGACAAAATTCATTATAAAACAGATATGAGAAGCCCTTTTCTATAAATTACTGAATATGATCGATATTTAAATACGTAGTAACTATCTTTGATGACGTAGCATTTGTACTTGATTCCTTATGTAAGTCCCATTCAACCTTTATGAGTTTTATCTTATAAACAAACCTAATTTACTCTGAAAATCTTCCATATTATCATTCATCATTCATCTTAGTGTTTTCACTAAAATAACTTTTCCATATACATGTATATTATATGCATTTTCTTTTTGTACCAACCCAACCCAGTTCCAAAGGTACATGATTTGAACAAACTTAAATCATTGTCAATGTATTACCATGGATAAGAATATTTGCACGCAATGCGTCAAATGAACAAACTGAAATTTTCATAACTCACTGCTCGGACACATTCAAATCCTGTGACCGTGAACTTATCCAAATTCCCTTGGTAAGGGGCAGGATTTTCAAATGTTTCCTCACTTCACAATTAACTTTTGTTTCAAACAAGTGTTAAATTAAGCTTCTGACAGAAGTAGTCAACACCAAGCTTTTATATAGTTTTGTAACTTTGTAGTTCAATTTCAAATTTTCTAAAAAAAAAAAAAAAAAAAAAAAAAAAAAAAAAAAAAACATTAACTTTTAAACATTCCGACATTTTTTTTTCTTGGAATTTACTCTTGTCCAAAATAATCTGCCTCAACCAATCTTAGTTTTCTCATATTTCAGCTTGAAAGTTACAAATTTGTTCAGGCACGACTAAATTTTTTTTTATTTCTGTAAACGCATTTTTCCCCCGTAATAAAATTTTCCAGGATATATAGTTTTAATTTGTATTGACCTTCCGTCTAGCTGCCTGACTGTCTCTATCCATTTGTCTAATTGTCCACAAAAACTTAAACCTTGCTCATAACTTTCGCTTCGGTGTGGCAACAGCTTTTTTCACAGGTGTATACATGTACCTTGAGACAAAACCTTTCTTTGGGTACCACCAATTGATTTTGACCTTAAAGTTCGATTCACTTTTACAAAAAATAAATGCCTAACAATAATCTTGACCATAACTATTAATAAGCTGTAGCTAGGGATTTCATGCTTTACATGTAAATTCATTTTGACAAGACCTTTTATTTGCTATAATTTTTTTTTACCTTGACCATAGAGTTTGACCAACTTTTTAAAAACTTTAATCTTGACCATAGCTTTTGAACAGATGCTAAAAGAACTTTCATATTTGCAGGTGTTTTTCTTCTGAAAAAGCCTTCCTCTGATACCAACAGTTTTGACCTCTTGAACTTGACCTACGAGTTTGGTATGAATTTAAGAAACTATAATCTTCGCCATTAGCTGTCATACTGGGATATCAGTGTTTCACAAACACTCATCGTTTCGTTTTCCATTTTTGTTTTTCATATTGACAAATTGATGTTCAATAAAGTTGCAACCTCGAAGAGCAGATGTCTATATAATGTATCTTCTTTGAGTAAGAACATAACAGTTCGCTTCCATTAAGCTGTTTCATTTAATTTCAGCATCTATTTTCCTGACATATTTACCAATCGCAATGAAATGCAAAGACTCCATACCAGTAGCGTAATGCTGTAAACTATTCGCTACTCATATATCAGTTTCTTATTAACATTTATAGATGAATGACATAAAATAACCAAAACGGAATACATTGCAGTATGAAATAGGGAGGGTAAAATTGGTTAGATAGAAAGTTTTAATATCCTGTCATACCTTTACAATCGGTTTTTGACAAACTTCCTTTTGATATTGTTGACGTTCCCGCTGGACACTTTGTACATACTGCACTTTCTTCTGTTTCCTTGTAGGTTCCAATAAGGCAGTCAAGACATTTGCTTTCCGTAGTATCTAAGTATGTTCCAGGTGGGCATGGAACTATTAAATCAATTAGATTTTAAACAATACATCAAACAGTAAAATACAGCAATTTTTTTCAAATAATATGCATGTACTATAATAAGCATTAAAACATATATTATATACCACAAGAGATTGTTGAAGATTTCCAAATATATCCTGGATCGCATACGCCTACCATTTCATCGATCTGGAAACTTTCGGAGTCGACTTTCATATCACCGACGTCAAGAGTACCATTCATTGCACTTTCTTTTACGACATCCATGTATTTATTTTGAAGTTTTGGAACAATGTTTACGATATTCGTAGTATTTGAGCTTAGGAAACGTGTTTGTAGTTCAAATTGAACCTTAAGTGTGGTTCTTCTTACAGCAGCTCGCCTTTTTCGGTTAGATATTTCTCCACAAGAGACGGAAACATTTGCAACATTGCAGGAAATTTCATCTGGACAAATGCCATCAAACCCTCCGTTATCATTCATATCCCTTATATATGTAATAAAATTTGTTCTTATCTCCTCTTGAACTGTTTTGTTGTTGCAGTCTCCAGTGTAGTAAAAGAATTCCATCAATGTATTTGATTCAGATGGAAGTCGTTTAGCTAAAAGTAAATTTAAGAGGCACATCTTACATATCCAATCAAAATATTTATATATTGCTAATAAATAGTACTGTATAACGGGTTTTCTTGGCGGGTGTAAAATTTGGCGTTTTGCCTACTCAAAGGTATGCCAATAATTTTGGCGTAATTTATTTTAGCGGACACAGGGTTTCAGCTCTTTGTAGATGGACACTAAGAAGAGTACTGACTATTTTAGCGATTAATAATTTAGCGGACTATAATAAAAATGCCAAAATTAGCACCCCGCTAAAATTACCCGCTATACGGTAATCATAAAAAAATGCTTAAAATCTATAGAATTATAGCGTACAATATCTTCAAGTTTTTTTTTTTATTTTTGACATTGAAATTATCAATTAATAATTTAGTACGTATTAGCCTTAATAAAATACATTTTTGAAAAAATAAATCTGAAGATCTAGCATTCAGTATTTAAACGCTGTTCTATCAAGAAATCTCTTCAATTGCAGTTCTTTTTTTTAATAATTTTGCCCTATGTCCTGCCCCTAATACCCAGGGGTCATGATTCGAAGGAACTTGAATCTACACTCAAGGGGACTTCAGCTAAAGTGAAAGAAAAAACCAAACAACCAACCAAACAGAAAATGCTATCATACATGTATATATCAAATTCAAAATTAATCATTATCAACAAGAATTCCTTGGTTTACTTTTTGTATTTCCAGTTACCTGTGCAATTAGGAACAGTATTGGAGGGAATATAAATTCCCTTTGTTTCTGAGCAGACGTATCGACCAGTAAACACCTTATTATTTGAACCAACAGCTCCATTCGGGATATCATAGCCTTCCATGCATTGCATTTGACAAAATACACCGTATAACCATTCATCACATGCCATTGCACCATTGGCTGGGGCTGGAAGAGGTTCGCAGGGATTCTCTAAGAAAAAATGTTCATTTAACATATTACAATTAACTTTAGTTTCTAAAACGCATGTTTGTTCCTTATAAATTGAAAAAAAAGTTTTTTATATAAGCTGAACTATGATAGATCTTCATAATTTATACATGTATACCTTATTTTAACGCAAAAAGGCATTGGTTAATGCAGGTATTTGGTAAATGCAGGTGGTGTATTGCGAAAAGATGAAACATATGGAGATATCGAACAGTTTTCAAGATCAAAAGTGCATAAAACAATTCAAATTAGGCGCAGAGCAAACACAGACCTCCAAAACATCAGAGGTGGGATCAGGTACCATGGAGTAGTGAGCATCCCCTGCCGACCGGTCACACCCGCCGTGTGCTTCGCTAAAACACTGAATCCAAACGTCTCACTTAAACCAGGTTTGTTCAGTATTTTACAGCAATTTATTAGTATATGAGTCATGACATGCATATCGAATTAAGTTAATTTAAACACGTTTTGTTAATGATGGAAGGTTTTCGGTTTGTAATAGTTCCATTTATGTAAAACATACATATTTTTCACGTAGACATATTAACAAAGCACTATGTACACACAAACTGCAAAAAATCCTATTAAGGTTTACTATAAAAATGAAATTTTAAATCCAATGAAAACATAAGGTTCATGGACTTCATCGCTCATATTAGCACAGGTGCAAGGAAAACGCACAAATAAGTTTAGTTTCAAAGAAATCAAATGAGGATACTTCTATATTTATATAACAGATGGCTTTGCTGTTCTTGAGCAGAAGGGTTTTTTAAAGATGTTTTTCCATGTAAATTACCGTTTAAAAATATTATCCCTTTGTGGCCCCTCTCTATCCCCATGGGTCATGATTAGAACAAATTTGAATTTGAATACGTAAGGATGCTCTCAGATCAAAATGTCAAAACATCGATTTTCTGTTCTTGAAAATATTTTCCCTATATACCGGTATTTTTATGAAAAAAATTTGATCCTCCATCCTGACCCCACATTTTTTTTTCATATTGATAAAGTAAAAAAAGGTGTAAAAAAGCAGTATTTCTTCATTTAAAAAAACATCACTGCTTTCTTTATTTAATTCAAATTGGAAGGAAATACTCACTTTTACAGTATGGCATCTTTTGACCATAATTCCATTCACCTCTCACCGTTGCCTGACCTTTTTTCTCACAGAAAACGGTAGTATTTCCTACCACTTCAAAAGTTCCACAGTCTATCCGGCATTCCACACCAGAAGTTAAACCATCTGGGCAGTCTACATTCATGTACCGATCTGGAAGAATTGGCCAACCACAAGATATTTCTGAAAGAAGATGTATGTGTGATACTTTCAAAAGTATATAAGACTAGTCGTCAAAATATTTAACATACTTTTGTAGCAGCAACCATATTTGAACGCAGATTCTTACAGCTTATACAAGTACACGCTACAATGTGACTAAAATAACATTCGTCAATACAGCATACAGAAACCTGGCTCAAAGTACACAAATACTGCCCTCCTCCCAGCCAATTATATTCTCGATTGCAAGCAATATTTAAAAAATCCAAGTACTCCTCTATTTTAAGTAGCTTTCAATAAAACAGCGCGCAGATAGACACCATTCTTTCATTTGTCCTTATTATCGTTAATGACCAATGTTACCAGACTGTCTTAATTCTTAAATGACAGGATGATCTGTACCACTTGATTTAGCTATATTTAAATTTCCTAATAACAACAACAAAAAGTCGGTTCACTGACTTAACATAATACATATATCGAAATGCAACCTTTTATAGACTATAATTATAATATTGAAAACTTACCATCTACAGTAACTCGAAAATTGCAGTCATTGTTTGAATTTCCAGATGAATCAGTGACTTTGTACTTTATTTGTGTGGTTCCGACATAGAACATCGAACCATTTGGAGGACCTTCTGTCTGTTGGATCATCAAATTGCCTCCCGAGTTGTCCGCAGCTCTAGGCATGGACCAAGTGACATGTGTGTAGTTGGCACGAGCATCGGCAAACAGATTAATGTCTGAGGGACAATACACAATAATTGGACGCGTGGTATCTGTTTTGAAAAAAATAAAACATGACGTCCATTAGCTATATTCCTCACCTGTCTAATTTGGCTAGGAAAAGCAGATTTTTTTTTTCAGCTTCAAATAACAAGGGGCATGATTTAAACAAATTTAAACCTACACTTCAACAAGATGACTCTGATGTAATATGACTAATCGCCTGAATCTATATAAACTGATTATGCTTTCATTTAAATATGTCCAATTGAGGCTTTTCTGGTCTTTAAAAGAATAGTGGGTTTTGAAAAGATGGCAAAAATGTTTACACATGAATACTAGACAGAGGCTGTGACCCAAGCTCACTTGACCCTTCGGTTCAGGTGCGTTTAATATTTTTTGTTTGTTATTTTATTTAAATTTTATTCTTTCTGGTTCTCGAGAAAAACATTTTTCCTGATACAATGTACATTCGATTCCCTATTTTGGCCCCACTCTACCTCCCACGAACATAATTTAACAATTTTAAATTTATACTTTTTCATAATGCTTAACGTAAGTTTTCAGATTGTCAGGTCCATTGGTTCTTAAGATTTTTAAAGCTTTTTTTTTTATATCTAGAACTGTAGAACTTTGATTTCCTATTGTAGTCATTGTATGAAATAATTACAATCTACACATTGTCAAAAAGTTTCCGCACAAGTGTCGGGTTTTAAGCCATAGAGAAGACGAATTTTTACAATAACCTTACCTTATTAAAATTTTTAACTTTACCTAACTATCTTCCCTTGGAAAAAAGCCTAGCCCTCCATTTTCAATTTATTTTTTTTAAGAATCCCTTTTCCCAGATATGTTTTGTTCCAACTTCGTTACAACTTTTCTAAAATTGATTTCTTTATTTTAATCTCTTTCTTAATCCCTCTCAAGTTATTAATTATTGCCTGTACGAGCATTGTTACACATTTATATGCGTGAAAATATCATATAATTGCATAAGATTCAGATATACCTGCACAGTCAGGTAGTTTTGATGACCAGGACTTGTCAGCTTGGCAAATGACACTGTTGACCCCTGGTGACAAGGTATACCCCTGTTTACACTCTGCTTGGCATTTCGATTCGTATGTGTAATCTCTACAATTAACTTTCCCATTGTTCACCTTCAATTTCATGTCATGTTTGTTGCAAGTGACCTCTGAAAGTACAAAAGTGTAAACAAATTTATTAATTTTTTTTTGTATTATATATATATAAAACTCTTTTCTTTCAAATTTTCAAGGATGGAAAACAATTATTTATCAATTAAACAAAATTGGTATTCTTTTCGGATGAGTCCTTTTTTTACCTTTGATTATTTGTAATAACAATGTTGGTGTCATCAGAATGAGAAAACATGATGATCTACCTCTCAGGTCTTATATTTAGGTAAACATAAACCACGAAATTCAAATTTCATTCATATCTTTATTTATATATAAAAAAAAAATAAATAATAGCAACAGCCACCTGTGTGGCAACTCATTTAAAAGAATTAAGCTCTTTGAAAAAAAGCAAAGTGCCTAAAAAATTAACACACTTCTTAAAATTTCAAAGTGCGTTGAAAGTGTAGATCAGCATTTTTTCTTTACCACGGGGACAGTTAATACACTTATGAACACAAATTGCTAAAATCGAAATTCTTGACTTACTCGTCAGTAAAAGATACATGTAGTTTCATTTTGTTATATACAGTGTATTTCTTTTGAAAAACGTCCATGAATTAATTTACCCTCATCAAGAGCTCGAGGAGAATACACCTGTAATTATACATTTGAGATTTGCTGCCGTAAATTATTGGATTGATTTCACAATTTGCCTCAATATGTGTCAACGAGAGTAATTTTTTTTCATCGAAAGAAGGACAGTAATTATCATTGACCACTTTGAAGAAATTTTGTTTCAAAGTGCTTGAAGGTGGTCCCAAAATAAATGCACTTGGAATTCTTTTGATTTTTTTTTTCAAGTGCCCTTTTTTCAAAGTGCGTTGAAACATACCTGCTTGACTTTGTGACCCAAGCAAAACGCAAGAAGATAAGAAAAATTAATATTCGAATATCCATTATTATACAATCATTATGACTATATTTATCTGCCTTTTGGTAAAACATGTGTAGAATATACTTATTAACTCTTGAAATATGTATTTATTCGATAACAAAATACATGTAGTGGTAAAATATCAATATTAATAAAACCATAATTATTTACGTCCGTAAATACAACGTTGTTTGCATCTGTGTCATGACACATTTACAAATATAAAGGTCATCACCCATTCCCCCTAAAACTGGATAGTGTCAAAATATTTTAATAGGATAATATATTTCAACCCTCATTTTATCTGTTTGATAGCTTTATTTCGAAATAATACTCGTGTATTTTTATGAAACCCTGATTATTTGGGCATGCGTAATATGATCTTACTCTGAGCACATTCCAGCATATGTCCAAAAGGCGTAATAACAGGTATACTCATTTTCACAATCGCTATCAATTATTGAAGAATACTGAAATAAAATGATAAAACTTACTTTTGCAAGTTGGGATGTTCCCGCTAAAGGATTTGTCTGCCAAACATTCCAGTGTAATTTGTTTTACACCCGGTTTTATTTCATATCCAGTAATACATCGAAGATGACATTTGCTGCCGTAAATTATTGGATTTCTTTCACACTTTGCCTCCATATTTGCCAACGACAGTAAATTTTTATCGAAAGAAGGACATTTTATAACTGAAAAGGAATAAATTCAGAAATAAATATCGTAGAACATGAACTTGGTATCTTGTATCTACACAAATTACACAATTTTTCATTCTGTACGGTTTTCATTCTGTACGGTTTGCATGTTTAATGATATTTTGAACGATTCTTTGTTTTATTCACCCCCTTGTAAACCTTGATACCTCTATCTGGTTTATTTGTCCGTGATTTAGACAACTCTGAATTTACATTATGGTGTATATAAAGGATCTCCCATGATTTGTAGTTGGATATGATTTTTATCCAACGAGTTGTGTGTGTCTTATCCTCTAGCCTTGGCGAGAGGATAAAAACACACAACGAGTTGGATAAAAATCATATCCAACTACAAATCACGAGAAAATTCTTTTTATCCCATGTTTAATATTTCACAACTAATGTTTTACACTGTTTATAATGGACTCCACTTCATTTCCTTCATCACGCTAACGCAGAAACCATTGTGACGTCACAACTGTGGGATATTACAAAAATATCCAATTAGTCATATCCACGGGATAAAGGGGTAAACATGTGATAAATACCTTTAATGTTAAAATGCCACACATTACGCAGATTTGTTTTAGGTGTAAGAACGAAAGTTACATGACTGTTTTACGTACTAGTATTATCTGGGAAACAAATTACATGGCTTGCGTAAATAATTTCTGATTTTGTGCGTGCGCGAACAGACCATATCAGCCTTCCTTCATGTATTTATAAATCGACATTATTTTAATACATTCAAAGATTTTTTTCCCAATATTTACTATATAAAGGAATAATAAATGAGTTATACCTGTACCTGATGCCAAATAATGGTAAGCTATGGTTGAATGTAAAGATAAAAAACAATATCTACATTTTTTTTGACAACCCTCGTAAAATATCAAGATAAATCAAAGTAGAGAATCAAAATATTAATAAAATAATGACAATATTACCATTTACAGTTATTTTAAAGGGACAACTTGCACGTTCGCCATGTTTATCTGTTGCTACAAAATACCATTTTGTCTCTCCCTCACCGGCTCTGATAGGGTTAGGAATACCTGACGGTGAAGTTGTAACACTGGAAAATAAAAATGTTTAAATGTGGACACATTGATTCATATTTACCACATTTCTTTTAACTTTGCATATAAGATGATTGATATTCAACGATCAACAAGAACATGCAAATCCTATCCCCCCGGGAGGGAGATGGGTGGGTCTTAATCTAAACAACATGAGGATGCTTCCATATAAATTTGATCACTCATGTCTTTCGTATTATTCGGAGAAGAAAAGAGTTATATGTTTTTCCCTTTATATATCTTTTGAAAATTTGATTGCCTTTAGTGGCCACTTCCTACACCAGGGGATCGAGATTTGAACGAATTTAAATCTGAACAATTTGAAGATGCTGCTATATTAATATGACTGATCGTGATCTTGCTGTTCTTTATAAGAAAACTTAAAGATTTTTTTTGTAACATATGCATGCTCAACAACAAACGAAGTATACGTATTATTAAACTGTTATTTTTAGAAGTTTCAATAAAATATCTTACCCTATGGAAGGTTGTTGTCGATCAGAAGCTGTAGCCCATGGCCATGAAACATCTGCATAGTTGTGTCCCTTCTTGGCAGTCACAAATATAGGCGCAGGGCATCGTATGCTGGGAGGATCATTGAACACTAAGAACATTTATAAACAAATATACTCTTTCCGAGTTGATTTGATTCTTATATTTTCAAAAGTATAATTTCGTCATTGCTTTAATGTATCTTTGACATTTGACCAATATTGGTTTTAGTCTTTACTTTGATCAATGACATGAGGCTATGCATTTATTACCGAAATAGTTTATTATTCAAATAACGTCGCGGAATATTTTTTTCATGTCATTTTATTAACATTTATGTTATCTTTTTTTTTCCATTTTCCTTTTATTTTTCAGGTATCATTAGAAATTTTAAATATTTTGAAGTTGTGCACCCCGTATGATGTCCTAAAATCCAAATAACAAATAAATTCAAGAAAAGAAACTTATCTTAATACTTGTATACAGAATAATTAGATTGAAAACACAAGGAAGAAATTAAAACATGAACGTGCTTTCATTTAAAATCTTAAAAATGTTTACTTTAGGTTTTTTTTCAGAATTTATTGATGTGTAAACTAATGCCATTTTTCTCAAAAACTAACAGAAAAGTGCAAACAAATAAAATACTTGGTGAAAGCGCAAGTATACCTCTATCAACCGCTTCCCGAAATTCATTGTTTTTAATAAGGTACAGATAAAATAAGTTTATTATTATTACATTTCCGTTCTGAGAAACTAAAGCACATTTTAGTCATGATATTGTACAGAAAATATTTTCCCATCTGCCTCTACATTGTTAAGTCCCTTTAATGGAGTTTTAAATACTCAGTGTTTCAGAGGAATTGCAATATTTGAATAGTAAAAGATTGTACGTACAAATTATATGTGTGCATTATGCTTTATTTTTTTTTTTCAAATTTAAAGCACTCATTTTCACATTAGGAATCGACCAAAAATATACATAAAAACGGTGTTATTCATAAAAACTGCATACAAAATGTGTTTAGCAAATATTTTCATTTGATAAAATTCTATTTTAAACTATGAATGTTTTATTTTTAAAAATATATTTTAAAAAAAAATAAAAATTCTCAAACAATTCTCATTTATTTCTTGAAAATAATGTATAATCATTTCCAACAACGTGCGTTTTTTTTAAAAAAGAGATAGTAAAAAAAAAGAATTGATATTATCAGGCATTCCTTGTCGAAGAATAAATAAGTTACCTTTCTCACACATAAATATACAATAAATTCCCAACGTCAACACACTTAACACGACAGCGCCTGCCCTTTCACCAGGAGTGTAGACCCGCCTCTTTACACGAGGAACCAAATCTGATACATCAAACATAAACAATGTACAATCTTTCGTTTAAAAAAAATCATCAGATAAAATAAATCAACTATAACATGATCATATAAATGTTCGATGACTGCACTCAGGGTTCTGCATGATTTGAAATTTAACTGTTGCAGAGTTAATGCGATTAGGCACTTATATTTGCGGTATTTTTCGCGATCGAATTCGCAACTAAACAGCTATATATACGTTATAATTAAATAGTATAAATCCACAAACACTTTCTGGAATCACCAACCCTTTTCACAAATGTATAAATATATACTTCGCAATTCCTCAAATGCAGTCATCCTTCAAGCATTTAAGCCTAAATTAAACAATAAAATTCTTTCTTTGGTTGTTGGTACGAGAATGAATGTCGCAGCTGTTGCAGAAAAAATACATGTTAACCCGCGTAAGCGGGTTATGTAATTTTTTTCTGCAATAGCTGCGACATCCATTCCCGTACTAATAACCAAAGAAAGACATTTTATTGTTTATATTTATATCTGTTTAAATAATCTCTTAAAGTAGAATTAAAAAGATTAATTATTGTATCAATTATGCGAACGTCTTTGTACGTTTCATTGATGAAACAGTCACTGATCAAGAAACCTGTACAGGTGAAATATGCCTAGTGTATTTCATGCATTGATAAACACAATGGATTTTCTTAAGAAATAAAGGAGAAAATATTTAGTGGATGTAAATATTTACCTTTAGACGAAATATTTTCACCACATTGTCCATTCAAACAATTGTTATTTGACGTTATAGACTGATCTTCCTGTTTGAATTTCTCTGAGGGCCTTTGCTGTTTACCGAAAGGACATGGTTCCTAGGAAAAACAATCTACATTGATATAATAATTATATATACATGTACCATTGTCACATCAAAGCCAAAAAAGTCACAGTCGAACAATAGTTAACATTTTTATTTGCGTCAATTAAAACAGCTTCTCAAAATTAGGAAATGCTGAACGATCGAATCATTTGGTTTAAAATTATGCAAATATATCAATGTTCAGATAACGGTTTGTTCAATTTTGCTTCCCGAATCCCATAGGGGATAACATGGGTCGATAAGATACCTAGTTATGGTATTTATGTCCACAGGAGTTTGCGTACCTATCAATTTTACCACAGGAGCTTTACCGAAATTTTCTGTAAATTAAAAAAAAAACCGGAATACTTAAGTTATTACGTATTTTCAGTAAATAAAAAAATACGTAATACCTATAATATATATATGCATTACGTTTTTTTTTAAGTTTACTGAAATTTTTCCGTAAAAATGATAGATACGCGAACTCCTGTAATATGTCCAACAGTTTATAAAAGAAATTGAAGGAATGTTAAGTTTCTATTTGAGGTAAGATTTAAGATTCCTTTTCCGATCCCTTGTCATCATTTCCAAACTGTAAACCTTTATTTAAATACAAGTTGTCCGGTAATGGACTTTTACGAGGAGCGCTGACTTTTACAGTTGACGCTTACTTTTACACTAGGGCTATGTACGGTAGCTCCTTTACGATATAAATATTTAGCTCAACATTTAAATAAACGGAAATAACGGTTATTTCAATGCACGTATAAGCTGTCCTTGAAGAAAACGACAACGACCCTACCCTCAGCTCCCGGTCTTCACATGTTAGTGCCCCTAACACCATACCTATGACCACAAGAAAAGTTTTCTTATGCATTATCAATTCTGTACTTCCGTACATGATACAAGTTTAAATGTCCAAGTAAACGTCAACTGTAGAAGTCAGTGCTTCTCGTAAAAGTCCATTAATAGTAACCCTAGTTGACAAAGATTCTACTTTTAATATATAATTTTGAGAAAAATCTGAACTTCATATTCTTATCATGTTTTCTAAAGAATATAAGATGTATTTGCTTACCGATAAAGGGTCCTCCTCTTGGATCAAATATATCACATTAATTTGCAGTAAGCAAAGAAAGACAAATGCAAGTCTTCGGTGCTGAGGGATAAATTGCATACCTTCAGGAAAAAAATAATCAGGTTGTGCTATCTAATGTACGAGGGGTAATAAAAAATTTCGCAAACTATCTCTATATCTACAAACCACAATTCAGATTAGAATAAAATGTTGCACAAATATGACCATACACAAGTTATAGAAATAGCATGTAAGCTGAATAAAGTTTTGCTCCTTGTTTGTGACGTCACAATGTGAAAATGACGTCACTATGTAGATCGCTTGTGACAAGACTTGGAAGTCTCAGTCCTTCGTGTTCAACGAACGACTGTATAAAATTTAGGGTGTATCTTGGAAATTTCCTAGCAGTAGCGTATAATAATTTATATACAGTTAATTAAGACAAAAGACTTCCTAGAAATTTAATCAATGATTGGATTGATCGTTTGATTGAGAGAAGGGAGATGATTGAAAATGATATATGTTCTGTTGTCCAGTGAAAGCAAGGTTAAAAGAGATGTGTTTATAATAGTAATCAATTTGTTAGGAAAGAACTCCAATTTACAGTTCAAAAAATAGTTAAATATCTTAGCAGTATTATAATCAATAAATGCATAAGATATCGTTTTAGATTTTATACATAATATATATATATATATATATATATATATATATATATATATATATATATATATATATATATATATATATATATATATATATATATATATAATAAAAAGGAGATATTCATTTTGTTTCCACCTTGGATATTTACATTGCCAATGTCTTTGTCCGAGATTGTAAATGTACTTTTTTTCCCCATCAATGTATTAGCGCGGTTCCAAAAAAAACCACGTGCAGGGCGGAACAAACAGAGAAGCAGGGTTTGGAGCACGTGGATTGGCGGAATCAAAGCTTGTAAATATAAGGAAAAACTGTCAGATTTTTCAATTTCATGAGATTATCAATCGTTTGGCTTGCGTGATAATTTTATGCATAAAATTATCACGCAGGCCAATCGATTGTTCACATCATGAAATCGAAAAATAAGACAGTTATTCCTTAAATATGGTCGCCATGCTCCTTTTGGGAAAGGGTATTCTTATCCATCTATTCTGTTGACGAAATATAATTATTTCTGACAAATGAACTGTTCTTGTTATAAAATTAATTTCCTTGGAAAGAAATATTATAGAATCAGAAAAACTCTTCCAGCTTTTGTGACAGAACGGTACGGAGCAGGTCACTTGACCGCCTGTATCACGTGATTCGCGCTTCATGCGCAGAACGGTGGCAGATGCACAGGGCTAGTTTATAATATAATCAATCCTATTTTTTTTGGGGGGGGGCAGGGTATTCAACTAAATTTTTGATCACCCCTTGTAATCCTTCACATGAGAAACTACCTAAGATATCTTTAATTTATACATATAAAGCGAGACACAAATGTAGCAATCTGTACTTCAAAATTAGTCTTTGATATAAGCAAAAATTAATTTAATTTCGCTATATTGTCACAGTGGTGCATATAATAAAAAGCGTAATAACACTTTTGCGAAATGAATTATTTGTAATATTTAAAATGTTTTTAAACATATTAACATGTATGATTTATTTTCTTTTCCACAATTACCGTCTTTAATCATGGAGAAGTTACAGCTGACGTTTGAAGTACACATTCTACATCATTATCTCACTGTAAGCGGCCACGATAAGAATTTCTCCATGCTGAATAACCCTTTTATAAGAAGAGAAATGTATTTGGAATGTTTAAGATGAAGTTTTTGTTATGCAGTTTAATATTTAAAAATAAATCTTGAATACTGATTATGACTTCGAACGTTACAAACAAATATGAGATAATCATCACCTTCAACTTACTTTCAACTTGATTTTCATCAAGAGCTATAGCATCGGCTTCAAAGGATAACAGAATAAGGTTTGACGCGCAGCATATTTTTTCATAAATGATTTTTATGTCAAATCATGATATGAAGAAATTTTAACATAGAGGATAGAAAAAAGCAATGATTTATTATCACAGCATTGAATTAAAAAAAATTGATGTATATGAAATTTTTAATTAGTGTCATACTTATCAAATTCATATTGAAAAGCACAATGAAGCGCTGGTTCCGAAATTTACATTGTTGTACGTAGTTGTAAGAAAAGAATACATCTATTAGCAAGAGTGATATTTCTTGTGATGAGCATTAAGGGCGGCGACTGGGGTTTTATTAAGTGAAAATTACAATAGCGAAACTCTTTATTTTTATACTATATATAAATTACATTGAATCGAGTGTACATGCCAAGTTTGGGGAAAATCTACCGTCCAGAAATTTATAAGGGACTGTCTCAAAATACAGATACATTTACTATAGGATTATATAGAAAAGTGCCATTTTTGGCAATTTTCAGGAAATGATACAAATACTGCAATAGACTTTTTGCTCAAACTATAAGTATGATGAGTGACACTATATTGTACATTAAATGTAAGAAACACAAAATTCTACCGTCGTGTTTCCACCAAAAGTTAACGAATTTTCCTGTTTTTATACACTACTACAGAATATGAAGGATACAAAGGATGTATACAAAAAATAATGAAAATTAAGAGAAGATTCTCAAATTTAGATTAAGTTTTAAATATCAGGAGCATATATTTATTACTTTTTCTTTTATAACATTTTTATTACAACTTCATTAAGAGATTCACATTATCATAACGTCGAAAACACAATTTTTACGACGCCAATTTACCTATCAGTTGAAATATCGTTTTAAATATCAGATGTATGAAATTGTAATTAAATTTTTCAACCTATAATTTCTTCATTTTATCATTTTATTTTAATAAGTGAAAAAAAATTGCTTGTAAATAGTAAATAAGCTACATTTTACTATGATGCGCGAAATATTGCGCAATGGAAACTACAGTCGGTCCCTTTAACTGAAATATATTCTATACAAAAATTTACACACATTTTAATATTATTGTTACATTTTAAATAGCTTATAAAGTTAAAATAATCAGATGTACCCGTCACAAGCATATGTTTCGGTAATAGAAAAACTTAACCCGCAGTATAATGATAACACGTACATGTACTGTTATTATACTATGGTTTAATTTTTTTAAAAGAAACAATTGCATGTGTTAAAGATCCGTACTGAAATTTATGAAAAGTACCTTGAAGTTCAGCCACTTCTATCTTATTCTAATTTTCTAGGTATTTCTAGGTAACTCGATGGAAGAACAAATAAACTTTTGTTTACATCCTCCATTGCACAACGCAACACAAATAACGCGCTACACGCTTCAAGCTGCTGTAACTGTACACTCAGCCTCTAATTGAAAGGAGGTGATTTGGGTGCATTAAGAGAGTTTTCTATATTCCAAGGTCAAAGTCAGAAATTCAGAACCCAGTTGTAAATATTAAAAGTTTAATATATTACAGCTTGGTTAAAGTGGGATTCCACAAAAAAGAAAAACAAAGAGCAAACTTAGGTAAAGTCAAAATTTTATACTTGTACATGCATGATTTTTATGCATTATCATCTAGAAAATAAATAATTGAGCACAAAAAAAATATTAAATTTTGTAAAAATTCGAATATGGGATCTCTTGCATTATAAAGAAAAATTAATATGACATTAACCAAATATTTAATTAAATGGTTTATTGAGAAAGAAAATACTTACCGATTATATCTGCTTTGAATCACTGAAATACGTAGAAAATTGAATAAGACTTTGATAACGATCTTCGCAAGCACGGAAAGCTTATACACATGTACATAGTTGCGTACAAAAACAAATTTTGGTGGCAAAGATTGATTTAATTCAAATTTCTTCTTTGAATTCATATTTGTGATTTCTTTATACGCTTGGGTATGCTTTTTATGTTGAAAATGGATCTATAAAGGAGAATGCTTTTCCAAAGGACCCCCTCCAAAAAATTGTTTACAGTTAATATTAACTTTTTTTTTATTTCCCTGCTAAAGTGTTGTTACTGTTATCATATATTTGTTTACTTTCAGTGTTGCATGTACATGTGCCCTAATTAACTGCCACCTACAGAAAATACAACTCTAAAAAGGATCTATGGGAAACAAATTGATAAAAATAACAAACAACAATACATATTTTTGAAACATTGATGCCCTGTAAGGCAGCTTATAGCTGAACCCAAATGCAACGGTTCTTGCAGTATGTGTTTTTTTTCTGTTACCTATTATATTTAATTATGTTTGTTATTAACAATTACACTATGTGTTTATATATTTTGGCTGTTTTGTCATTTATTCATTAAAGCAATATGAGCTGCAAGTATGTCAAATTTTTTGCTGCAATATTGTACATATTAACTATTTAAATGACAAAAAAAAAAGAACATTTATAAATTTCTATTCATCAGAACTAATTATCAGCTTTGATTGAAGCAAAATTACATTACTATAGTCCTGGGCAATATTGATTTCTTATAAAAATACTATACATTCCTTTCTTCTGAAAACAAAAATAATTCTTTATATTAGTCTAATTAAACATGACCTTTAAAAGTACATACAGCATATTTTGATAGCAAAATTAATTTCTCCAAAATGCAGCTCATATTGCTTTAATAATGACCATTCTAATTCCAACCTTGCGTTTCATTTAATTTTGTCAAACAGAGCACCGTCATGTCAGTTAATATCCAAAAATTTAATACAGATTCATAACATCTGTCATTTAAGAAAGGAATTTCAAGCACAGCAATGTTCATTTCATACATGTTTTCATAACTTAAACATGTTGTTCATTTCAGTCACGTTGCTGCGCTGAATGCATTTTGTAGCTTTGCAGACAATTTTAATACAAATATTTGAAAAGAAGTACGTTAGCAGGAAAAAAGGTATAAATAAAACGCTAAATACTTTTATATTCGTGCAAAAAGCAGGAGCTAATTATGAGGACTCACATGTAATTATCATATGACCCTTAAATATTCGTAGTTGTTTCAATATTTATTGTTAATCCTTACAATAACAGAATTTTTAAATGTACAGTTTGAAAAATTAGTTTTCCTACTGATTTCCTAAAATCTAAAATATATATAATATTTGTAGCATCCTACATGTACATACCTATGATCTAAGCAGCTGACAACCCCTGAGTTCCTTATTAAAATCATAGTACATTCATCTAAATGTCATTTTCGCAGAAAAGTCTGTTTTTATTGAATAAGGGCATTAACACTCCTAAGTTCTGGTACATTCACATTCATTTTTTGGTCATTTAAAAAAAAGGTTTGTTGCTATTGATCAAAGTCATCAACATTTTCGTCCTCAAAGTACATACATTTAAGTTAAGCAGTCAGTATTAGCTAAAATTAAACAAATGTAACAATGCTAACTCACCTTTAACCGACGACAAAGTGATCTGGGTTCTTCAGCAGTAAATGAATGTCTACGAAAGTTAACACACTGACTAATTAAAGTTACGCGTCTAAATAACAACGGAAAGGGGATGCGATTTTCAACAGAAAAATATACCCTTGACCTCCTTTCTGTTTATCGAATCAACGAAGAATCTTTTGTGAGCTGCATGATTTCCTGCATGTTTATTCTAGATCTGATATTGAAAAAAATAAGTGCGATCAGGTAATGTAAATTATCTTGTTAAGTTTACTATTAATAATATTATGTAATAATAAGTGGGATTTTCAGATGCGCCAAGGATTGCATGCAGTAAGTACGAATAGTAGTTTAAGTAGTAATGTTTTGAACATGTACATGTACATATATGTGAATTGATCTGAATTTGGAACGTGCTTCGGTCAATCTATTGTTTCTAATCTAAATGAGTTGTATCTTTGAATATAAATATGTTTATGAATTATGAATTTCTCATCTTTAGAGATTTAGACTTGTTTTTTTCCCCTGTCATTTTCGATAAAAGACACGTTTTCTTAGTCTACCAGTCATAAATTTCTGAAGTACAGTTTATAGCGGCCGATAATTTTTAATTAGGAATATTGTATGTCATGTTGTACAATTTGTTTTATTTGTAAATTGACATATTACAATTAACAATTAAAACTGGTATTTATATGATATCATGTACATGTACAATTATAACACAGACAAATTTCAAAAGCGGAAAACATTCTTTTGTGTGATATGAAAATTAATTCAGATACATAAAACAGCTCTGACCCCCCAAAAAATAAGCCAATATCAGTTCTTCGATAATTTGTTGAAAAACTACAACATCTAATAATAAATATAAGAGAATCAACTGCTCTCAATGAAGCTTCTGGAATATCAAAACATCTTGTAAATGCCAAGGCCGTAACTACCATTGAGGCAAGTGAGGCAAATGCCTCACTAAATTTTTAGAGTTTTCTTAAAAGTGAAAAAAGTTTTATATTGAAGTTATGAGCTGTGTGTTTCGTCGTGCTGAATTTATATTTTTAAATTTTTGTTCATCTCACCAGATACATCATTTTCATTTAGAACGCATGTAA
>NW_026922709.1:0-19654 GCF_032062105.1 Saccostrea cuccullata
TGATTAGACCACAAACCTACATAAAGTATCTACTGATCTTGAAACAAACTTAATAAGCATTTGTAACTTTTTCATTGCATAATATACTCAGTAAATTGTCATTTTTATGTAAATTAAAGAACTGTGTTTTGTGACTCACAGAAGATCTGTTCATTGTAGACCTGGGCCTCGTACTCCGCTGTGGTATCTTCTCCGTGAGCCGTCCGTTTATGCATGACCAGTGTGGACGTCTGTCTGTACGTCTTACCGCAGTGATTACAGTGGTAGGGTTTGGAGTGAGTGTGAACCACGTGGTGTTTATAGAGGGAGGAGTACTCTGTAAACCGCTTACCACAACCGTGTACTGTACAAACGTATGGCTTCTCTCTTGTATAGAACAAAACATCACACTATATAGAGAGAGGAGTACTCTGTAAACCGCTTACCACAACCGTGTACTGTACAGACGTAAGGCTTCTCTCCTGTATAGAACAAAACATTACATCATATAGAAAAATAAAAAATCAAATAAATACTAGTATACCGTAGACTTTCGACTTCTCACCTCTATAGAAAAACAAAAAAAAAAAAAACAAAAACAAAAACAAAAAAAAAAACATCACATCATATAGAGAAATAAACTAGAAATATGTCCATAGGACATGAAAGCCCCGCCGAGGATATATCAGTAAAGCAACATGAAAATTTGTATGTGTTTAAAATTTGATCAGAATATCCAGAATAGTGATGCAGCTGAATTGCTTGCTTGGAAAATATCGGTCAAATCCAGCATCCGAAGCAAGTCTGGTAGTGTCCATCCCTAGATGCATCATCCATGCAAGTTTGGTTCAGGTAGGGCTTATAGATACTTGGGAATGAAAATATAGGTCAGATCCAGCATCCGAAGCAAGTCAGGTAGTGTCCATCCCTAGATGCATCATCCATGCAAGTTTGGTTCAGGTAGGACTTATAGTTACTTGGGAATGAAAATTTAGGTCAGATTCAGCATCCGAAGCAAGTTTGGTGGTGTCCATCCCTAGATGCATCATCCATGCAAGTTTTGTTCGGGTAGGACTTATAGTTACTTGGGAATAAAAATATAGGTCATATCCAGCATCCGAAGCAAGTCTGGTAGTGTCCATCCATAGATGCATCATCCATGCAAGTTTGGTTCAGGTAGGGCTTATAGTTACTTGGAAATGAAAATATAGGTCAGATCCAGCATCCGAAGCAAGTCTGGTAGTGTCCATCCAAAGATGCATCATCCATATAAGTTTGGTTCAGGTAGGGCTTATAGTTACTAAGGAATGAAAATATAGGTCAGATTCAGCATCCAAAGCAAGTCTGGTAGTGTCCATCCCTAGATGCATCATCCATGCAAGTTTGGTTCATGTAGGGCTTATAGATACTTGGGAATGAAAATATAGGTCAGATCCAGCATCCGAAGCAAGTCAGGTAGTGTCCATCCCTAGATGCATCATCCATGCAAGTTTGGTTCAGGTAGGACTTATAGTTACTTGGGAATGAAAATATAGGTCAGATCCAGCATCCGAAGCAAGTTTGGTGGTGTCCATCTCTAGATGCATCATCCATGCAAGTTTTGTTCAGGTAGGACTTATAGTTACTTGGGAATAAAAATATAGGTCATATCCAGCATCCGAAGCAAGTATGGTAGTGTCCATCCCTAGATGCATCATCCATGCAAGTTTGGTTCAGGTAGGGCTTATAGTTACTTGGAAATGAAAATATAGGTCAGATCCAGCATCCAAAGCAAGTCTGGTAGTGTCCATCCCTAGATGCATCATCCATATAAGTTTGGTTCCGGTAGGGCTTATAGTTACTAAGGAATGAAAATATAGGTCACATTCAGCATCCGAAGCAAGTTTGGTGGTGTCCATCCCTAGATGCATCATCCATGTAATTTTGGTTTAGGTAGGGCTTATAGTTACTTGGGAATGAAAATATAGGTCAGATCCAGCATCCGAAGCAAGTCTGGTAGTGTCCATCCCTAGATGCATCATCCATGCAAGTTTGGTCCAAGTAAGGCTTATAGTTCCTTAGGAATGGACCAGCTCTAAAAACTTTAACCTGGTCACTCATCTGAAAAATGTAGGTCAGATCCAGCATCCGAAGCAAGTCTGGTAGTGTCCATCCCTAGATTCATCATCCATGCAAGTTTGGTCCAAGTAGGGCTTATAGTTCCTTAGGAATGGACCTGTTCCTAAAACTTTTACCTGGTCACTCGTCTTGAAAATGTCAGTCAGATCCAGCATCCGAAGCAAGTCTGGTAGTGTTTATCCCTAGATGAACCATAGCTCTCATCAATATCTATCAGCATATGAAGTTTGATGAAAATATCTTGGATAGTTTCTTTGAAACTTAGCTTTGAACAGAGCTAAACGCAAAGTGTGACGGAAGGACGGAAGGACAGAAGGACAGAAGGACGGAAGGACGGAAGACGGACATGACAAACACTATATGCCCCGGCCATATTCATGGCGGGGCATAAAAATCAAGTTAGTCCTTTCCCACTTGCAGACAATTTTACCGTTTTAAATTCGCCCAATCATAAATTATATTGTATACTTTGAATTCGTCCCGTTTTAAATTAGGCTAAACTAGGTTAGGGTGAAAAGGAGTGAAAATAAAACGGGGGTGAAATTTTCCCTGTTTATAAAAAAAATAAAGAGTTGCACCATACAAAAGTGAGACTCTCCTGCATAGAAAGCAAAAGTAAATTAAACATTTGCTCTGTTTCAAATCTAGCTTAATTGGATGATAAATAAGAATGCTTATTCTTTCTTTACACAGATTTATATTAAAGTAAAGGTTTATTGTTAATACATGAAAATTCTATACAAATATTTTGTCACTTAAAATTCCATTTTGTGCAACTTTGAATAAAAAATTTAATACTACGCTGTAAAACTTCATTTTATTTATTAAAACATGTCTCACGTTGTTATTTTCAAATTTTTTTAAAAATAAGTTTGTTTGTATCATGTATCCTTATCCATATATTTAACTTCCAAATTGGCCCAGACTATAGATAGTTTTATTATCGTTTATTTGATTTAAATATTAACCCAGCTCCTTTTCTCGCCAGGCACAAAAACTTATTTGTTCATTATCTTAAGCTAAAAAATGGGAAACTTGTTGAAATATTTCTCATGTTTGGTAAGCATATATTTTTCACATTTTATCAAAATTGATACAGTTAGAATTACAACCAACCCATAAGCGATCTTTCCTAGGGATGTTGGTAAACCTACCCACTTCAGTATTAACATGAAAACCATGAATTAAATGCCACTCGCAAAAAGTTTTTCACTGTATTCATATGCACCCTTCAATAAGAGGAAATACCACGGCCAATTTTCAATCTTTACTTACTTTGATTATAATACAGTTCATTCTTACCCCTGTTAATAATCTGATTTAATAATACGAGGGTTGTTCGAAAAGTTCGTGGACTGGTTGGGTACTGACCGCTGTATTTGTATATTTGAAGTGAAACGTTGTATATCTTTATTATACCATGTTTCCAGTAAAACTACAACTTTTCAATTTTTTGGTCCATTAAATAAAAATTTTACAGCCGTTCTAATTTATTTAGCAGGGGGTCGCGGAGCATCCTCGTTTTCTGCGTATTTGAATATTTTAAGTCGATATTGTCATTACACATTTTTTTTTAAATTTTGCGCTCGAAAATCTATGATATTGAATATAAGATCACAATAATAGGCAATCGTCATATTTTAGAAGTTTCAGTTATTTTGAGCATGTGGTTCTCAAATTATCGATTTATAATGAAAGGGAACGGTCTAAATTCACGGTTAAAACGGCGTCAGAATTGGACGTCACAGAACAGAGCGCTGTTATAAAATTTTGTGTGGTAGCAGGACAGACTCCTTTTGAGACAAAACAATTGCTAGATGAATATGAGGATAGGTCAAAAGTATCATAATCAATGGTGTACAAGTAGAATAAACAATTTAAAGAAGGACGATGTGAAACTTGGGATGACAAAAAGTTAGAAAGACCTCCAACTATTGAATTTGACTTGACGGCGTCAATGTTACAAGATCTTGACAAAGATAGAAGATTAGCAATATGGAATAAGGCGGGTAAATTTGAAATAAGTACGTCTATAGCACATGAAATAATCACAAAATCTCTTGGATTTGAAAAGGTTTGTACTCGTTTGGTGCCGAAATTACTTTGATGCAAAAAATCGGTGGATCGTCGCATCGTTTCTAAGAAGATGCATGATTATTCATAAAACATAGCGAGGTAACGACGTCAAAAAAAAATTACGCCACAGTTGCTCCGCGGGCATTGGCAATGTATCATAAAAATTGATATAACTTTAATAAATGTAAGTAAAACTGACTGAAATTTTGCATCATTTCAAAATACATTATCATTTAATGTAATATACAAAATTTTTCGAATTGCAACATATCTTCGGAGAAATTACATCGTCCACAAACTTTTCGAACAACCCTCGTACATGTATTAATTAAAAATTCCAAATGTGAATCATTGTTACACGCTCTTCTTTTCTTCTTTTGAATTTACTTACTTTATTCGATCATCTGAATACTCATTAAAATTCTTGTGGGCCAATTTTCATGGATCGCTTAATTTTACATGTTTGTGGGGATTTAATTTTGTGTATCTCTTTTACCTCAAAAAAGGAAAAATGATTGTGCAATCCTAGTTTATTAATACGTGGAAGATTTTAATTCATGGATTAGAGGTACCCATGAAAACCAAACCACAAAGAAATCTATTGATTCTGCAAACTGCAGAAGTTTGTTCACTCCTCCATGACACCTGATCCCACCTGTACATTTTCTCTGCTCCTATTTTGTATTGTTTCATTGAGGTTTTCAGATTGAATGCTGTTCGTTATCTTCATTTTCATTAAAGATTCAAATCCTTTTCTTAGCTTAAATTAAATTGTCAAATTACTTTTCATACAAACATATACTTTATTCAGATTTCAGATGTATTAACACATTCAACCATTTAAATGAATTAATTCATCTTAATTTGATGTTGCATATAGTTTCAACAAATATATTTTATTATATATATTATAATTTTGAACAGTTGAATACTTCTAAAGTATAAATATTCTAGCTGAATCTAGCATGAGCCAGAACATGATATAAACGACTTCTATTTCAAGATGTAATGTTTAATGCTAATCTTGTAATAAACAAAGATATACACATTAAATAATGAAGATTGAATGTCTGAAATTTATTTCATGTATTGCATGACTTTCACTTCCCCTGAATCAAACAATTCTACCCACAACCTCCCCTCACTGTCCACATTCAATCCCATAGGATGCTCTAATTCACAATTATCCACACATCCCAGGAACTGTCCATTCTGATCTAGAATGTGTAGACAATTATTTATTTGATCAACCACAATGATGTGACCCATGGAGTCTGTCGCTATTTGTGTAGGAAAGAATGATTCCTTTCCCCCTGGAGGCTTGTTGTTGTATCGGAATCTGACTTTTCCTGTCCTGTCCACCACTACCACTGTGTCAGCATTACCATCAGAGGCCACTATGTCTCCATTGTTGTTCCCCACCACATACATCACATATTCCCCTCCTTGATAGATTGGATCCCCATGTTCATCTTTATCTATTTTCTGTGTCACCCTCTGTCCCTGATAACGGACTATTTTGCGATGACTATTATCAGTAGTACACATACTAACTACCATGTCCCCTGATATGGTACAGCACAGTCCCTCAGGATGCCAGCCCCTTGGTGTGGTGATCATTGTCTCTGTCTTCCCATTTCTGACAATGTTCACAGTTCTATGGTTGTAATCGCTGTATATCAGTTCTCCCTGTCTGGTCACTGTAATGTCAATAGGGTATGTCATACATTTACTGGTGACAGTGTCTTATACAGCTCCATGTATGTCCATACAGGTTATCATTTTGTCTATTCCATTAATCCAAGCTTTATCTGATTCTACACAGGCCACTTTCAGTACGTTTTTAACATTTGTTGGAATGTTAGCAATCACTCTTGCTTCCTCAAAGAATTCCTTTACAGATAAAGAGGATACTTCATCTGTAAGACTGGATAGTGATGTTTGTGTCAGTGTAGCCTTGTATTCTCCTAATTCTATGCTGAGTTCTCTCCCTTGGACTGTGTTTGCTTGAAGAGGGAGCAATGGTAAATTGGGTATTTGCTGAATGTTCCTGTATTCCTTCAGTTTGGATAGGTGATTGTTGACATCAGAAACTTTGTTTGATTTTAGAATTTCTTTGTTTTCTTGAACAGTTTGGATCATACTAGAGTTCTGACTTCTGAGTTTTGACTGACATGATTTCAGAGTTGTAATATGATGATCTCTGAGTGACTGGATCAGGGATTCCATTTTGTTAAAGATGTTGTCCACCTCTAGGTGCCATTGTTTTCTGTAATCAGTGGTTTGTTTATGTAAACCTGCATAACGGGCCATGAATTTGGTAATCTTGTTTTCCGTGCCATTGTCCTGTGTTGTGTTCTTTAGAATAATGCCTTTAATTTCTTCTGTTTCTCTTTTAATTTTTTCTCTCTTGGCAGCAGTGAGGTCTGCTATTTCCACAATGTCATGACCTTTATGAATGGGTCCTGAAAGACATTTGATGTAGACTGGGTTATCACATTGTTGACAGTAGGCCTCACATCTCTGGTGGGAGTGAATTGTACACTAATGGAACACAAGCTGTACTGTACGCTTTGTGAAAGGAACTATGTCATGCTTCATGGAATTGAAGCTGTCGACATGTTTGTTGATGCAGTTTCCACACAGACCGACTTGGCAGCTGTTACAGAATTGCTGGACAGGTTTGTCAAAAAGGTCACAAGTTATGAGTTCTTGTGCCTGGCTGATGGCAGTGCTAATTTTTTGTAGCCTCTACAGAATAAATTTGAAGTTTTTATATCATGTGTCACTAATTTTATGTTGAGGAGAAACAACAGGTCTATAAAAACCAATTTCAGTTGGGATAAGGCGGGACAACAAAACAAAAATTAAAAATTATTTTCTTAACAAGCAAAGAGGGGTTCATCAAGGTTATTACTAGTAATTGTTCTCGGAGTTAACCATAACCTATGTGATTGTAAATATGTATAGGCAAGGGGCAGATCTAGTAATTTTTGAAGGTGTGTGTCTAGGGGGGGGGGCAGGTTGATGTCTCCACCTGGAAGCTACTGGGACATTTTCAACCTTTATCTTTATTCAATTAAATGTATTCATAATGTAAGAAGAGAAAAATTTATTGCATACCTCTTTTCATGAATTTTTATGTATACTTCTTACAGTCAGTTACTTCAGAAGATAGTCCAAAAATAGCATAGCTTAAGTTTGTTGTAATCTTCGGATAATACCAAAGTGTGACCTTGCATTACCTGTGGGTGGTCGGGGTCCGGAGCCAGGGTTCTGAAGTTACGCGGAGAAAAGCATATACGCAAAACTTTATCCAGCGAACAGAAAGGACACAGAATGAACTACCAGTGTTTGTTTTATTCAAAATATTAGACAAATATATTTGTATATATATTTTATATATAATACAGAAAAAAAAATATTCTCTCTGCAGGAATGAATGGGGTGTAACGTTTTTACAAATTACAAATGATTAATAATTAGGTCTGTTTAGGATTCCTTCCTAAGAATCACGTTTATATCGAATTAAACAAACTTCAATTACAATGGCACTTGAACCAGAAACTGACTGAAATTCACTATAAATGTATATACTTTTTCCTCGGTCCTATCTGGATAATGATTAATAAATAAACAAGATAAAAATGAACTATAACGACAGAATCACCAACAATCAAACAAATAATCAAATATAATATTAACCTATCTCTGTAGTTGCAGACTGAGTGGTATAACGAGCAATTCTGTTGTTTCCCGACACATTCTGCAATACCCTAAAAGACACCCTAGTAATTATAAGTCACAGAGACACCTTTATTAAAAGTCACCAAGACACACTATAATGAAGTCACCAAGACACTATATAAACTAAGTCACCAAGACACTAGTCACTGAGACACTAATAAGGAACTAGGTTCCTGAGCTGAGTGGTCTAACACACAATTATGTTGTTTCCCGACACAGCCCAAGAACCTAGCCCAAGAGGTGTTACTCAAGCGATGAGTAACGACCAAGTAACCGATTGCTTCATGGGTGTCTGTATTTATACTCTTTCTACTTACTGATGATTATTTGATGAGTCTGGAACTCTGATTGGCTATAATGTAAGCGCTGATTGGTCAAATATAAAATGATTCGATTGGTCGATTTCACAGGCTTTTAAATCCACCATCAATATTCTATATCATTACAGGGGGAGGGAGTGTTGCAAAGTGAAACCCCTCCCCGGATCCACAAATGTTGCCAAAATTACCCCTCCCGACCACTATCGACCTGTAATATTTCAGTTTTTTCTTTGGTTTCTAATAATCTATAGTTTGAAGATATTCTACGTCTTCGGATAACAGATAGATTCCTTACTGACATGTGAACAATGAACAAAGACTTAGAAAGAAAGTTTAATTTTATTTCATACAAACCTGATATGACTACTTCGTGTCAATCTATTCTTCATGATATGTTTAATTCAGTTAAAATCTTCGTATAACTTTCGGTTTGACTTTATTCTTCCTGGTAGCTTGTTGTCACGTGACAGGTGTTTACCTTTGATACCTAGCTACCTTTATCCAGTTTCTGTACATGTTAGGCTGTTTAAAATTAGTTTTACAGTAAAGGGTCACCGGCGCACATAGGTTTTAGCGAAAAGGGCATTTTGAAGAAAAAAACGAAACAAATCAATATAGATGTTTTTTTAGTTTCCATACTGGTTTACTAGCTATATAAGAACTGAACAAAATGATGAATTAGCACTCGCTTATCAATCAGTCAAAAGCATATGACATGTTTCCTTGTTATTAAATGTAGTGCAGCCTGTGAAACATGGAATGGTAATTACATACTGCGACTATACATTTTCAGTCATTTTTAGGGGTACTTGTCATAAAGAGAATATGAAAAATCTCAAAAATACTTATAAACATCTTTGGTCGTCGACTTTATTAACTGAACAGTATTAAACAATTATAAATTATTTTTATTCCATTCACCTGATCCCACCTCTGATGTTTCGGGGGTCCGTGCTTGCTCTGCTCTTATTTTGTATTGTTTTATGGACTTTGAGACTGAATACTGTTCGTTATCTCCATATCCTTCATCTAAAAGATTAGTCCACATTTAAGAAAAAATAGGCAATTGAACTCTATTATTTTTAGTCAATTTTCCACCATAAATTTGTCCATATTTTTCAGAAGTCTTTGTCTGAATGTTTTCAAATTTTCATATGATGAAGAACACACCCAAATGATTACAAAAAGTGAATAAAATATTCACCTTTCCCCTCAAACTAACGAGAAATAGGTTATTTACCGATGTTACATTTCTTGACCTTTTTGCACTTACACAGGATTTAATTAATAAATGACTTTTTGGGGTTACTTTCAGATTTACAATTTTGGTATTTATCCGAAATTGTATTTTTCTATTTAGAAAGATCATATTTGATAGAAAATTTGTAATCAAACACCAGCCATATTAGTTAAAAATAATTAATACATAATTAACGAATAAATATAAATAGGCATGCATTTCATGATAGACATCAAACAATTACACACATTATATAGCACATCTTTGACTCAAGACACATTTATCAAGATATTAGTGATACTGAAATTTAATTTTGAGGATTTTTGCATTCCCTCAAAATAGTTGCATATTCCATTCACAAGTTATCACAAAGAATGTAATTTCATTACATGAGAATGGATTTGTCCACTTAAGGTCAAGATCTATAATAAACGAAAGGTGCCTACAGGTTTCTCTTCGCACATGCATATCACTGTGATTGTTGTGTGCAGATTTTTTCAAACAATTAATATAATCGTCCAAGTGCTTGTCCCTGTTTGATTTTGATTTAAAATTACTTTTGTTTCGGACTAAGGATTCGTCATTGTAATCCGAATTCTGAAAGAATTCCCGGAGTCTTAGCTTCCGACAAAATTCCTCTGTGTCTTTGATTACATCTACGTCGTCTTTTTTAAGCGTAGGGGTAAATTTTAGGCCCCTTTTTAGTAATCCTATTTCATCCGTAGAAAAATCCCTTTGAGATAGATTTATAATTTTGGGGTCGATTTTAGATGTTTTTTTCTACAGGTATTGGAAGCGGAATTTTTTCATGTGGTGTTTGCGAAATTGGCCCTTCCCTAAAAAAGAATTACTCCCTTCATATTGCTGGTTTGTATTTCTGTTATAAGAAATGTTAGTGCTCATTTTGTTTTGCTGTTTGTTGTTCCAAGGTTTTTTCCACTGGACGTTTTCCTTGTTGACATTTGTTTGTGCTTCGTAATTTCTTTTGTTGAAAGAATTCATACGGTGTTCATTTCTCCCCACGTTTTTGTAGTGTGGTTTATTTGGTTCAGAAAAATCACCTCTGTGTTCTGAACGGAAGTAGAATTCGTTTTGATCAACAGAATTTATGTTAGGTCGTTGACCTTGACGTCTGTTTTTCTTTTGTTTTTGAATTTCTGTTTTTTTTTCATTATGCTTGTTCCAAAATTTTTCTCGTAGTCTACAAGCCATTCTTGTTTCGATTGTAGCAATTTTTCTGACTTGAATTTTTCTTGATCGGTTTCTTTTTTCCAGAGGACAAAAAGTTTGTCTTGAGTAGCGTCATCAAATCTGTTTGTGATCTCTTCATACATACGTTGGTCACAATCCTCAAACTTGGCCTTGTACTTTGGAACCCGAATGCGTAAAAGTGTTATTTCCGCTTCAAATCTTTGAATTGCAAGGTTTCTTCTTATTTGAGTTTCTTCAATCGGTTCCTTGTCAATGTTTTTTATCCTGTACTTACGGGGTAAAATAACCTCTTTATTTTGTCTCCATTTTTCATAAGTATCCGCTAAATTTTCACAACGAATCGCATTCCAGTAAGCTTGCTTTCTCTCGTTGAGCATTCTCCTCCAAATCGATATCTCCCTCTTTATTTCGTAGATATCATTCTGTGATTGGGTTTCGTTCCTGTTATGTATAATGGCATCGGCATATGTTTTATAAGGATTCGGTCTTGTTACAGTATTTTCTTCATTTTCCTTTTGCCAAGCCTGAATAATGTTGGTCAACTTGACATCAAAACACTGAACGGTTGTTTCCAGTTTTTGAATTAGATCCGTTAGCGTTGTAACTTTAGAATCAAGAGAAGAAAGTTTACCTGATATTTCTCCTAAAATATCCATATTTGTTGCCGTTTGTGATCTTGTCTGAGTCATCCTTCCATATACCAGTAAAACACATTCAAAAAATTAATTAATAACCAGAAATTCAAAAACAAAAGAAAAACAGACGTCAAGGTCAACGACCTAACATGGATTCTGTTGATCAAAACGAATTCTACTTTCAGAACACAGAGGTGATTTTTCTGAACCAAATAAACCACACTACAAAAACGTGGGGAGAAATGAACACCGTATGAATTCTTTCAACAAAAGAAATTACGAAGCACAAACAAATGTCAACAAGGAAAACGTCCAGTGGAAAAAACCTTGGAGCAACAAACAGCAAAACAAAATGAGCAATAACATTTCTAATAACAGAAATACAAACCAGCAATATGAAGGGAATAATTCTTTTTTAGGGAAGGGCCAATTTCGCAAACACCGCATGAAAAAATTCCGCTTCCAATACCTGTAGAAAAAACATCTAAAGTCGACCCCAAAATTATAAATCTATCTCAAAGGGATTTTTCTACGGATGATTGATTGATTGTATATTGTTTAACGTCCCTCTTGAGAATTTTTCACTCATATGGAGATGTCACCGTATGCCGGTGAAGGGCTTCAAATTTTGACCTATACTCGGCACTCAGGGCCATTGAGGAGTGAGGGTTCTTTATCGTGCCAGCGCCTACCGTGACACGGGACCTACGTTTTTAAGGTCATATCCGAAAGACCCGTGACTTTCACTTCTAGTGCCGAGCGCTTGGCGAAGAAACAGTCACTACCTTTGTTTACGTCTTAGGTATGACGCGGCGCCGCGAACGAGAATCGAACCCGGGCCTCCCGATCACGAAGCGAACGCTCTACCACTAGGCTACCGTGACCGGTTTCTACGGATGAAATAGGATTACTAAAAAAGGGCCTAAAATTTACCCCTACGCCTAAAAAAGACGACGTAGATGTAATCAAAGACACAGAGGAATTCTGTCGGAAGCTAAGACTCCGGGAATTCTTTCAGAATTCGGATTACAATGACGAATCCTTAGTCCGAAACAAAAGTAATTTGAAACCAAAATCGAACAGGGACAAACACTTGGACGATTATATTAATTGTTTCAAAAAAATCTGCACACAACAATCACAGTGATATTCATGTGCGAGATAACATCTCAAAAATTGAGAGAACGGCACTGAAAAATATTACCAGTGACGATACTATTATCATCAAGGAGGCTGACAAAGGAGGAACTATTGTAATTATGGACAAAGAACACTACAAAGAAATGGTCCCAGAACAATTAGATGATATAAACTTTTACAGGGAACTAACTTCGAATGAAGACAAGAAGACGATGTCTACAATGAAAAAATACACTTCAAAATTTTTCGAGAATTTAACTAAAAAAGAGATAGATTTTCTTCTCAATTTTGAAGTAAAAACTAGTAACTTTTATGGATTACAGAAAATTCATAAATCTAAACAAATCCAAAACGGAATACAGGAAATGAGTGAACCTTATATTAAATTACCTCGTCCAACAGACTTAAAACTACGCCCTATTGTAGCTGGTCCCTCTTGTCCAACACAAAGGCTCAGCAATTTGCTAGATATTATATTAAAACCTTTCTGCAAATTGGTACCTAGTTTTATTCGGGACGACATGGATTTTCTAAACCATATTCCAGAAAGCATTGAAGAAAATACGAAATTAGTGAGTTTTGATGTTACTAGTTTATATACAAATATTCCTCACAACTTAGGACTAGAGGCCATCTCCTTTTGGATTGACAAGCATCCAGATGTACTCCACCCAAGATTTTCCAAAGAATATATCCTCGAAGGACTTAAAATGGTTTTGCAAAATAATCATTTCTTTTTTGATGACAAATACTATCTACAAACAAAAGGGACAGCAATGGGAACAAAAGTCGCCCCTACCTACGCAACTCTCATTCTAGGTTTTCTGGAGGAAAAACTTTTTTCGGAATGCAAAACATTTTTTGGAGAAGAATTTGGTATATACATTGAAAGAAACTGGAAACGTTATTTAGATGACTGTTTTATTTTTTGGACAAAATTTCTACAAGATCTACAACAGTTTAAGAGCATTCTAAATCGGCTCCATGAAAGTATGCATTTCACAATGGAAATCAGCGAAAACAAATTGCCATTTTTAGACATTCTTATCATAAAAGAGGGAAGCAAAATCATAACGGATCTCTATTACAAGAGCACAGACTCCCATCAATATTTGATTTTCAACTCATGCCCTCCCTGTCATACCAAGCGAAACATCCCATTTAATATGGCCAGACAAATTTGCACTATTGTTATAGATGAGGATCGTAGAAATACAAGGCTGTGCGAACTAAGAATATTTCTTTCCAGACAAAAATATCCTCCAAAATTAATTGATGCTGCTATACAAAAGGCAAAGGATATACCCGTAAACGAATTAGGAACTATTAGACATCACGAGGAGGAAAGCAACGAAAAGATTCCTTTTGTTCTTACCCACAACCCAAGAAATCACAACATCTTTAAAACTGCCAAACAATTTTTCCTTATTATTCAACAATCAGAAACATTAAGGGACCTTATTAAACCAAAGGATATACCTCCCAATTTGAAAAGATTCTGACAACAGCCAAATTTACATCAAACCCCGAGAAACCAATGGTTTCTAAGTGCGAGGATCCAAGATGCGGAACCTGGCAAGTTTTAAAAACCGGTCAAACCATTATTTTTAAAAACGGAATGAAGTTTGACGTTTAATCCTCTATGACGTGTAAATCTAAAAATCTTATATACTGTATGACGTGTCCTACATGTGAGGAAAATTATATAGGGCAAACCGGAACCAAATTAGCCGACCGTGTTCGCGTACACAAACAACAGATTAAGGATCCGACCATAAGAAACACGCCATGTGGTGAACACTTTGATTCTTGTGGCAAAGGACATTTTTATATATTTCCTTTTTACAAAATAAAAGAGGAAAATGAACAATTACGGAAAGCCAAAGAACAATATTTTATGAATATGTTTAAACCAAAATTGAACTGTTAAAAGAAATTTAAATCAAATTATTTTATTATGTACATTTTATATTAAATGTCTCCATTATTGTACATTTATAATAGGCACTAAACTTTGATCAGATGAACTGTAAAACTCTATCTGTGCGCCTCATTGAACTGTGATTATTATTACGTCACAATCATTATGTTTAACTTTGCATACATAACGTCACGAGAATGACGTCATAATGTAACTTGTTTACAATTTCAAATCTACTGATGAGCCCGCATGGGGCGAAAGCCCTTTAGATAAAAGTTTGAGTTTATCATTTGAATTTGGATATATATATATATATATATATATATATATATATATATATATATATATATATATATATATATATATATATATATATATATATATAAAGCAATAAAATGACCAACGACACGAACAATAAAAATTGTCAAATTTTCGGGACGCCCTGTCCCTCCTCAGGACAAAGAAAAAAGTTAAAAGGTCATAAGAACAAAGGAAAAAGAAAAACAAAAACAACTAGCACTACTACTAAACTATTAAACAGTATATATTTACATACTTAGTTACATTTTGAATTTGAAATTTTTAAGAACACTATAATTAAAGAAAGAAATCCGGACCGCTATGAAATACGTCCGGTCTATCGGGTATGCTCGGGTGAAGTGCGATTTACATAATTGAACGAATTAATTATGCTAATTAATTACGACAATCAGTAAATCGTACATTGTTTCATTCTCTCAATATGGCGTAACTATACTTGATAAAGAATAATCAAAGAAAAATAATACAGCAGGGATATTTTAAAATATGAATTATGATCTATTATAAATTTTTATTGTTCGTGGAATAAACTCATAAAATACATATTATTTGAAAAGTGTATTATTTAATGTATTTGATGACTTTCACTTCCCCTGAATCATACAACCCTACCCACAACCTCCCCTCACTGTCTACACTCAGTCCACTGGGACACTTTAGTCCATAATTAACCACACATCTTAAGAACTTTCCATTCTGATCTAAGATGTGTAGACAGTTATTGAATTTATCAGCCACAATGATGTGACCCATGAAGTCTGTCACTATTTGCTCAGGACAGAATGATTTCTTCCCCCCTGGAGGCTTGTTGTTGTATCTGAATCTGATTTTTCCTGTCCTGTCCACCACTACCACTGCTCTGGCATTTCCATCAGATGCCACTATGTCTCCACTGTTGCTCTCCACCACATTCAAAATTTCATTCCCTCCTTTATAGATTGGATCCCCATGTTCATCTTTATCTATTTCCTGTGTCACTCTCTGTCCCTGATAACGGACTATTTTATGATATCTATCACCAGTAGTAGTCATACTAATTAGGATGTCCCCTGACCTGGTACAGCACAGTCCTGATGGATGCCAACCCCTTGGTGTGGTGATCAGTGTCTCTTTCCTCCCATCTCTGACAATTGTTACAGTTCTATTGTTATAATCACTGTATATCAGTTCTCCCTGTCTGGTCACTGTAATGTCATCAGGAAATGTCGGACATGTACTGGTGACAGTGTCTTGCACGGCTCCATGTATGTCCACACAGGTTATCATTTTGTCTTTACCATTAATCCAAGCTTTATCTGATCCTACACAGGCCACTCTATCTAACTTTTTAACATTTGATGGAATGTTAGCAAGCACTTTGGCTTCTTCAAATACTTTTTTAACAGATAAAAAGGCGACTTCATCTGTCAGACTGGATAGTGATGTCTGTGTCAGTGTAGCCTTGTGTTCTTCTAATTCTATGCTGAGTTCTCTTCCTTCGACTGTGTTTGTTTGAAAAGAGGGCAATGGTAAATCAGCTATTCGTGGAAGGTTCCTGTATTCCTTCAGTTTGGATTGGTAGTTGTTGATATCAGACACATTTTTGGACTTTATGATTTCTTTGTTTTCTTGAACAGTTTGGATCATACTTGAATTCTGACTTCTGAGTTTGGACTGGCATGATTTTAGAATTGTAATATTGTTATCTCTGAGTGACTGGATTAGGGATTCCATTTTGTTAAAGATGTTGTCCACCTCTAGGTGCCATTGTTTTCTATAATCAGTGGTTTGTTTCTGTAAATCTGCATAATGGGCCATGGATTTGGAAATTTTGTTTTCTGTGACATTGTCCTGTGTTGTACTCTTTAGAATAATGCCTTCAATTTCTTCTGTTTCTCTTTTAATTTTTTCTCTCTTGGCAGCAATGAAGTCTGACATTTCCACAATATCATGACCTTTATGAATGGGTCCCGATAGACATTTGATGCAGACCGGGACATCACACTGTTGACAGTGGGCCTCACATCTCTGGTGGGAATGAGATGTACACTGAGGGAACACAAGCTGTACTGTACGCTTTGTGAAAGGAACAATATCATGCTTCATGGACTTGAGGCTCTTGACATGTTTGTTGATGCAGTCTTCACACAGACCGACTTGGCAGCTGTTACAGAATTGCTGGACAGGTTTGGCACAAAGATCACAGTTTATGAGTTCCTGTGCCTGGCTGGTGGCAGTGGCCATGCTAATTTTTGTAGCCTGTATAAAATTAATTGAAAATTTAATGTTTTATGTCATATGCAGCTCATTTTCGTTTGAGGGCAAGCAAACCAGTCTGTAAGACGAAAATTTCAGTTGAGATAAGGCAAGACAAACAAAAAATTGAAGTTTTTTCTTAACAAGCATAAAAGAGGGGGTCATCAAGGTTATTATTCAAGGAGATAACCATAAATTATGTGATTGTAAACGTATGTAGGTCAGGGGCAGATCTAGCAATTTTTGAAAGTGTGGGGGCTGGGGGGGGCAGGTTGATGTCTCCACCTGGAAGCTACGGGGACATTATAATCCTTTATCTTCATTCATTTAAATATCTCCATAATGTAAGAAGAGAAAAATTCTGTAATGCATATCCCCTTTCATAAATATAATATTTACTCATTTTACTTCTTACAGCTAGTTACGTTAGAAGATGGTCCAAAATAACATAGCTAACTTATATTCGTTGTAATCTTCAACTGATATCCAAGTCGGGGTACGGGGTCAGGGTTTTGAAGGTATGCGGAGGAAAGCAAATTATACGCAAAAATTTTATCCAGCAAAAAGAAAGGACAGAGAATGAACTACTGGTATTTATTTTATTCATAATATTAGACAAATATATATTTTTATATGTAATAAAGAAAAAATAATTCTCTCTCTGCAAGAATGAATGGGGAACTGAGGGTTGCAACGTGGAACCCCTCTCTGGATTCGCCAATATTGCCAAAATAACACCCCCCTCGGTCACTATCGACCTGTAATATTTAACGATTTCATTTTTTTTTTTGGTTTCTAATACTGTAAATCACTTTTTATTCGCGAGAACTTTATTTTCGCGAGACGGTATGCTCGCGAAAATTTCATTCTCGCGTATAATAGAATTACTTAAGATTATATAGAGCAATGACCACAATTCGTAAAAATTTTGTCTCGCTAATAAAGAGTCAATGACTATCTCGCGAAAATAAGGTGTCGCGAAAATTAAGTGATCTACGGTAATCTTTAGTTTGAAGATATTCTATTTCTCCATATAACAGATAGATTCCTTACCGACATATATTACGTGCAGTAAACAATCAACAATGACTTATTAGAAAGTTTTACTTTTCATACACACCTGATCTGGCTACTTCGTGTCAATCTATTCTTCATGAAATGTTAAATTCAGCTGAAATCTTCGTATAACTTTCGGTTTGTTTTCTTCTTCCTGGTAGTTTTTTGTCACGTGACAGGTGTTTACCTTTGATACTTAGCTATCTTTATCAGTTTTTGTGCACGTTAGGCTGTTAAGAATTAATTCTACAGTAAAAAGTCACCCGCAAGCTAGGTTTTGGAGAAAAGTGCACTTTAAAAAAAACCCAAACAATTCAACACTGTAGAATTAATTTTGAAAAGCCTAACGTGTACAAAAACTTGATATTATTTTTATAGTAACTCTAAGAACTGCACTCTGCCTGAATAGACGTAGAGGTGTATTTGATCTGAGTTTAATGGATCTAATAATTTAAATTTACAGGTTTAGTGAATACGATCTCTAAGCAAAAAGCTTACCTGATAATAAATACTGAACGTATCTTATTAAAAAAAATTATGTTGATTTGTTTGTTTAATCACCATCGTAGTGTTGAAGATTATAGGTAACTTAAACGTTAAATTAATTTCAACCAGCCTTATACAATTTGTTTTATGACCTCACAGCGCATTAGACACGTATACTAGCTGATATTCTCGAGCATAAAAGTACATGTTATAAATACATGTATGTCGAATAAATATTTGGCGAGTGTATCCACAAATGTCCCATAAAATGTCCTTTAAATCTGCTTTTAAAAAATCGCGGTTTCGGAAGTAACTTAGTTTGTTTGAATCAATGTAAACAATCAAGCAGAGATGACAAAGCAGAAAAACATTACATACAATTTATAGTTCCAAAACTTTTTTGGACCATCTTTGAAGTAGGCCCCTAATGTTAAAGACATTTCTATTTAAAAAAAAAAACGTGGCAACATCATTCATCAAAATATAAAAAAATAATAGAGAAAACTATTATATCTTAAATAGTGTAATCTAATTGTTAGGTTTGAAAGTTATAATGAAATCAGACCAAAACTGTAGGAGGAATGGCATTTTGAAAACATTTCAAAGAAGTTTCTATTTTTAATAACCATAGCAACACCGTTCATCGAAATCAAAAACCGATATACAGAATTACGCGTCTTAGTGTAGTCTACGTATGTGCCAAATTATATTGAAATCAGATCAAAAATGTAGGAGGAGTAGCATCAGACCAAATTGAAGGAGTGGAACTTTGAAAATTTACCGAGAGAAAGCTGACAACGGACGTCTTATTTTAGCATAAACTCTCATGGACTTTGACCATTAGAGTTTAAAATAGGGTTCAGATATAAAATTGATCAAGCTATAGGTGTTTCCATTCTATCATCGAAATTAAGAAGCAAAAGTCTCTGCTAAGACTGTAGCTGTACTTGTTTGTACTTGCATGTATAACAAATGAAGAGAAAGGTAGCAGTTGGGACTAGAAACTTTACAACAGCAATAAATAGAAAAATGACCCTTGATCAAGTCTCTTGTGGCAACTTTGCAATAAGACTACAAACTGCACGAGTAGCTTTTAATGAAATTTTTTACAGAATTTTCAGAATTTTGGTTACCATGGCAAAATCATTAATCAAAATAAACGATGAAG
>NW_026922710.1:0-19957 GCF_032062105.1 Saccostrea cuccullata
ATTTTAAATCAATTGTGAATACTTCCATATCAATAACTATGGCTTCACTGTTCTTGAAGTTTTTCCTATATTCCTTTGTAAAAATTTCCTTCACATTGTGGCCCCTCCCTATCCCTGGAATCATGATTTGAACAGATGTGAATCTACACAATCTAGTGATGCTGCCATATCAATATAACTTAACTATGGCCTTCCATTTTACAGAAGAGGATTTTTCTGATAGATTCCTATAAAAAAAACCTTGTTTATGTATTTCTATGTTCAACTTTGATCCCCCATTAGGACCCCACCCTACCCCCGGGGGTTACGATTTGAACAAACTTAATTTTACACTACCTGAGGATGCTTCCAAATAAAGTTTTATTTTTCCTTGCCCAGTGGTTCTTGAGAAGATTTTTTAAAGATTTTTTCTTTAAAACTTTGATTTTCCGTTGTGGCCCCTTCCTATCCTCGGGGGGTCATGATTTTTAATAAACTTGATTCTACACTACCCGAAGTTGCTTCCACACAAGTTTGATCTTTTTCCTGGCCCAGTGGTTCTTGAGGAGAAGATTTTTTAAAAAAAACTTTTCCTGTGTATTTCTACATTAAACTTTGATCCCCCATTGTGACCCCAACCTATCCCAAGGGGTCACGATTAGAACAAACTTAAATCTACACTACCTGAGGATGCTTCCACATGAGTTTCATCTTTCCTGGCAGTGACTTGAGAAGATTTTTAAAAGACTTTTCCTATGTATTTCTATGTTCAACTTTGATCCCCCATTGTGGGTCTACCCCGAGTGGTTCTTGAGAAGATTTTTAGTTTTTTCCCTATATGTTTCTATGTAAAAATTGGATTCCCTATTGTGGCCCCGCCCAACCCCCAGGGGTCATGATTTGAACAATTTAGAATCTACACTACCCCAGGATGCTTCCACATAAATTTCAGATTTTCTGGCCCACTGGTTTTTGAGAAAAAGATTTTAAAAAGATTTTTCCTATGTTTTTCTATGTTCAACTTTGATCCCCAATTGTGGCTCCACCCTACCCCAGGGGTCATGCTTTGAACAATTTAAAATCTACACTACCCCACTGGCCCAGGATGCTTCCACATGAATTTCATCTTTCCTGGCCCAGTGGTTCTTGAGAAGAAAATTTTTGAAAGATGCCATTACTTTTTCACTAATTCATAACTATCTCCCCTTGGAAGAGGGTGTGGCCTTTCATTTGATCCCCTTCACCTAAGGATACTTTGTGGCAAGTTTGGTTGAAATTGGCCCAGTGGTTCTTGAGAAGAAAATGAAAATGTAAAACGTTTATGACAATGACAACTACAACAACAATGACGATGACAGACAAATTTTGATCAGAAAAGCTCACTTGAGCCTTTGGCTCAGATGAGCTAAAAAAGTGAAATTGAAACTTAAATTGGTAATTGGGTAACTCTTACATTATATATTCCTGAAAGTGAAAGATTTTTTGTACTACCTAATCATTATGTATACACTGTATCTGAAAGTAAAAGTTACCTACAAATTTGTTCTCCTTGTGGCTTGTCTTATTTCTCAGTGAAAAACTAAATAATTTAGCATTAATTTTATTAGATTATCTTAACTGAAAGGAAAATTATACAATCTTTTAGTGGTTCTCTGAATTTGTTATTTTTTCAATTTTCTAAGTGCCAGAGGCAGTTCAAAGGGATTATACGATATATATACACAGGGAAATTTTCACCCCCTTTGTTTTTCTCTCAATTTGTTGAATTTAAATCTTGGCAAATTCAAAGAACACAGTATACTTTCTTAAAAAGTACAGTGAATCGGCAAACTCAAATCTGACAAAATGATTTGCAAGTGTGAAAGGGCAAAAATAACATGTGGTGAAAATTACCCTGTTTACAGTATATATAATTACTAAGAGATAATTCATAACAATGTATCAATTTTGCTGAAAGATAGTGGGATCATTAAGATTCGGTTCCAAACTAACAGTAGTGTGTTTTGGTATAATATTTAATGTCTACTGGACATCAGTAATTAAGTGACATACAGAGTTTATAGTGACAGCCATTGGATATATTTCTTTTGCACAAGAGATCCTTCTTGCTAAATTTTATAAAAGTCACACTGGTGACCTCCTCAGCTTGTTTCAAAAAATGTCTTGACATTTGGCCCAGTCTCTCTTCCAGTATTCTTCTTTATATAACCAGTCCTCCTTTCCAGTGCATGGACTCACTCCATATGAAAACCACCTACAATGTGAAGAGGCAGTTCTATTAATGCCAGTCTGTTTGTCTGCAAAAACTTTAACCTTGCCCATAACTTTTGATTTAGTGGAGCTACTACTTTCATATTTCACGTGTATTCCTTGTGACAAGACCTTTCTTTGGGTACCACCAAATTTGACCTTTTGACCTTGACCTTGGAGTTTGACCCACTTTTACACAAAAATTCCAAACTTTTACTTTGGCCATAACTTTTAAATGGTAAAAACTAGGACTTTCAAACTTCACATATTTATTCTTTGTGGCAAGACCTTCATTGGATACACTCAACTTTGACCTGTCGACCTTGACCTTGGAGATTTATGTACTTATGAAAAATTTTTAACCTTGGCCATAACTTTTGAACAGTAAGGACAAGGGCTTTCATATTTCACATATGTAGTTCTTGTTAGAAGTCCCTTCATTAGATACCAAGAACTTTGACCCTTTGACCTTGGATTTTGACCTACTTTCAACAAAACAAACATTGACTATAACTTTTGAAGGGTTAGGGCTAGAGCTTTCATACTTCACATATTTAATCCATGTGACAAGAACTTTCATTTAATATCAAGAATTTTGACCCTTTGAACTTAACCTTGGAGTTTGACCTACTCTTTAAAAACATTAACCTTGGCCATAACTTTTGAACGGTAAAGGCTAGGGCTTTCATACTTCACATATGTAATCCTTGTGACATTAGACCAACAACCTTGATGCTTTAACCTTGGAGTTTGACCTGCCTTTCAAAAACTTATCCTTGGCTTTGGCCCCATCCCTCAGGCCCCAGGGGGGCAGGGACCATGAAATTCACAATTTTTGTTCCCCTTCACCCATAGATGCTGTGTACCAAAATTGGTTGAAATTGGTTGAGCGGTTTCAGAGAAGAAGCTGAAAATGTTCAAATGTTAATGCACGATGGACGACGACGGACAACAACGGATAGCAATAGGTCACCTGAGTTTACTCAGTTATTTATAGAACGACCTGAGAATGTTGGAAAAACCCACATGTGCATTAACAAGTGTATTGCTTGCATCGTTCGTACTATCTGACAGCCATCAATTACATTTTTATGGTTATTAATTAATATTGTCATCAACTACAAGCTTGATACTAAAGTAATATACCAGTCATTAAATTGCAATGGAAAAAAATTGACAGCTAGGCTATTGCATCATACCCTGTTGAGTTCACAACATTGAGTTGGCGGGAGATCGTGATCACGTTACCACCATGCAAAAACGGCCTTAGGAAATCACTGCTTTTAGCTGCTGTTTAAACAGTTTGTAAGGTAAAATACATTTAATCAATATTCCTACGAACTATCTGGCCCGATAACGTACTCCCAACAGAGTTCTCTTTCTTTCATTTAGATCGACTTATCTACACGGTGGCACTGTTGACACATACGGTCAGAAGATATTCTTCCGCGTTCTCACAAGAGTTTATTCAATTTAGTTTTTTTTATTTGGTTTATCTTGTCTTCGGTAGCGAAAATTATATGAAAATAACAAGGTTTTTGATTAAGAACTTGTTGAGTAATTTTCACAACAAAGGTAGAATAGAATTAAAGAAAAGACGAGGACTACTTTATCTTGCTCATGTTTACTAGAATACATAGTAAACTCTTTGCCGTAAAGATACACCGGGAGCTATATGGCTTCGTAAGCCATAAAAACCATGACTTTTCATACAAACTCAACACAGATCCCCCAGTTTCGAGGATGAGGTCAGCGTTTTCTAGGAGGGATCCAAGGTCACTTTTACTTAGTTATGTGTAAGTATTTAATTACTCTGCAAATTCCAGCCGACCCCCCTCCATCTAGATTGATTGATTGTATATTGTTTAATGTCCCTTTCGAGAATTTTTCACTCATATGGAGAAGTCAACGTATGCCGATGAAGGGCTTCAAATTTAGACCTATACTCGGCATTCAGGGCCATTGAGCAGTAAGGGTTCTTTATCGACCAAGTGCCTACTGTGACACAGGATCTCCGTTTTTAAGGTCATATCCGAAAGACCCATGACTTTCACTTCTAATGCCGAGTGCCTGGCGAAGGAACAGTCACTACCTATTTCTACATCTTAGGTTTGATGCGGCACCGCGAACGAGAAGGCTCTACCACTAGGCTACCGTGATCAGTCCCTCCACCTAGATCCCTGCAAGGATGAATACCGGATAAACAGACAAAGGAGTTAATATAATTAAATGTTCATATAATATACCAATTCCACAAATTCATATCAAATCGCAATCAGCTCAGAGGAGAGAAAAAATGTGAAAACATTACAAAGTGTGAAAATAATCTATGTACAGTATCAGTCTTACTGAGTAAACATAACTTGCATGTAGCATATTTACACATCTTAAATACCAAGCTAGCATATCAATTATGATCTATAAAGGCAACGGATTTAGATATACGAGATAATTCTGATATTCTGGGGCACCCCATGTACTAAATAATTTCTGTCATTTTAATAGTTTGATACCCCCTTTTGATCTGAAACTGTAAGTCGGTTCAAGTGTAAATAAAGGGCAGTTGTATGTTATGAAGTTTAAGATCTACAGTCCCTGAAACGTTCTACTTTCCCATTTTTCCTTTCACTCACCGTTCGTTCAGCGTTTGTTCACCGTTCGCTCTTCGTTCACAGTATTGCATTCACCGTTCACCGTGCGCTGGCTTTCACCGTTCACAAAACTTCACCGTTTGCTCTTCGTTCCGTTTATTTTGCATTCACCGTTCACTCATCATTCAGTCTTCATTGTCATTCGGAACTTCGAAGTGAAAGGACTTATCTTTTTGATGGTAAGGATTTACACGTTTTTTTAATTAAATAACTTAGATATCGTGTTTGAAGATTAATTATTTCATTGCAAAAATTATCTATGATATTTATATTTCTATTATTAAAACCCAGCTGTAACTTATTTCATGAAATTTTAACTGGAAAATAATACATCAAGTACCTACATGTATGTAGAACGATGCTAAAATATTAACTTTAAAAAAGAGCAATTTATGCACAGCATCAATTTGTTGTAATTTTGAAGACGACAAATCATTAATGGATGTATAATAATTAATCCAAGTCTTTTACAAGAAAAGAATACACAAAAAATTATTTCTACAGTTACACCTATTTTAAACTACACGTAGGTCTGAGAATTATGAACAGACGTACTGCAAATATTCAGTTAATTAAATATCTTTAGAGCTAATTAAATTGACAGTGTGATTTTAAATTCTAGAAAAGACCAACTGTTTAAAATAGTCTATTATTAGAGAAAGAAAATTCCTTCCTTCACCGTACCTAAACATATGTTTAAATATATGTTTGCCATTCAGTATAATTAAGAAAATCAGTCTTAAAACCAACAGTCATTAAACAATAGTATTTAAGAATACACTTGTGCCGACAGTAATTTTAAATTGGCAGGGAATATGTTTCAAATTCAATTTAAAACTTAATCCTTCCAAGTATATATTCCCATTCTTTATTTATTTTTTCTGCAGGAATGCAAAAATCAGATCTAGAAATGATAGGGAAAAATATTAAAACTTCTTGGAAATTCTAAGTGACTCTTTGCCTTCGGCACGTTCGGTGAAACGCGATTTCCACACCTCCACTGTGTCAAATGATTTTGATTGACAGGACAAGCACACTACTAGCACGTGGACTTCCTGTGAACCGTGTGAATTTGATGTAGGAAAATAAAAGCCAATGATTACTGTCAAATGGATTTGTTAATCTAAAAAAATTGATTACCTTTACTGCTTGGAATATTTAGAAAAAATAATAAGAATTTTTATATGATGCAATAGATATCTGTAAATTGAGGGAATATCTCTCTCTCTCTCTCTCTTGCACATTTCTCTGTTCAATAAAAACTATGACAGCACATCTTTTATTTAGTTTTGAAAATTTAATCTATTACTAATAATTTGAATGCCTCTTTCCATCATCTTGTCCGTGTATAATTACGGCCGGGAAATGTCTACAGATACATGTAGAAGTTAGCTAAAATAATCATCAAAAAAGACACATAAATATAGAATATTTTGCTTTAGAATTTAAAAAAACGAGAGTTTTTATGCAATACGTGTACAGACAATTGTGAATTTAAAAAAAAATCTGTTATTTTACTCAGAATGGAATCGCCTTGGCACGGAAATACATGTATGGTTGTTTCAACCACGTACAATGTAATTAATTCATTCTATAAGTAGCAGTTTTATCTTCAGAAGTCCACATTATTTTATTAGTGAAAAGAATAAGCATATTTACTACATAAATAGATTAATTTTATATTTAATCTACATGTGTTCGGTAACAAATACAGTGGCGCCTCATTTATCCGGACGCTTTGGTTCCCAGGCAAATTGTCCGGATAAGTGAAGCGTCCGGATATCTGAATTCTATTGATTTCTCTTCCAGGTATACTGTATTTGTATTCTAACTCATACATAAAGAAAGATAAATGCTATCATATAATAATTCATTTTTTTTTAAAAACTATATCTTTAGTATACATCAGCACTACTTTTACACTTTTTTTTCAAATATGATAAATATTTTTATAGCTAAAAACTAAATGCCGACTCGCGCTCTCTTTGCCGGTGGTGTAGACATGGTTGTAGCTGGAGAGCAGAATGACAAACATTGGATATAACGCTGCTTATATGGGCAGATTTTTCATTACCCAGCTTAGTTTTTAATTTCTACTTCCTATAAATTGATGAACATAGCCAAGCGAATTCTCTCATTTGCAGCTTTGATTACACCCAAGCGAGCTGTCAGTATCGAGTCTAATTTTAATTTGAACACTCATCCACACTAAATCTGACATATTAAAAATTCATGCAGTAATCATCCCAAGCGAACTCATTGATTGTATAAAATTATTCAAATTTTATTGAATGTTTTAGGTTTTTTTTTTTTCGATGAGAACTGCCACCAATCTACAGATGAAAATTACAATACCGATATGTGTGTGCACATGTGTAGACTACGAGATTATGAAACTATGTTGTCCCGTCTATAAATAGAAAAATATTTAAAACCAGCTCTGTACTAAAATTATAAATATCTCGCAGATAACAAATAACTGAATAGAAAATTGTTTTCTGTTACCAACACACTTAATTGTTTATTTTCATTTGTGTATGACTGTATCGATCTCTCGTATATTATGACCATATCCACTTAGCATGCTTAATCTGTGGTCTAATCATCGTAAGTCATTCATAACAGGTCACAGGTGATCGTCTTGTAAAAACAATCAATCCGGCTAGTGTTTTGATAACAATTATCACTCAGTTCAGGCGTGAATGTTGACAAGAATGGAAGTACAAATTAAAATTTACCGTCCGGATAAATGAAACAATTTATAATGTAAAAATATATTTTGTAGTAAAAAAGAGCCGTCCGGATACGGAATGCAGAATTCCGGATAAATGAGTCAAAATTATGTTGAAAAAATCCGTTCCAGAGAAAAATCGTCCGGAAGGTGAAGCGTCCGGATATCTGGCGTCCGGATATCTGGCGGTCCACTGTACACATGTTTTACGGCAATTAAAATCGTGTTATAAAAATATCAATCTAAAACATAGGTACATATATGTACAGAAAAAATGTTTTTATTATTTATCTATTTATTTATTGTTTATTTATGTTAAAGCACTTGAAATTAGAATTATAGAGTAACAGAATAATCTTAATGCAAGGAAAAGATCGGAGGCAATGGAATAAATCATTCATCTTGCGTTCACCATTCATTCACCATTCACTTTGCGCTCGCGTTCGCGCTCTGTTCGCGTTCTGCGTTCACTCACCATTCACCAAGTTGCGTTCAGCGTTTGCATATTGTTCACTCACCGTTTGCTCTGTGTTTGTTCAGCGTTCGTTCACCGTTCAAGTGGGAAAGTAGAACGTTTCAGGGACTGTATATATTTTAACAATAAAGAAGATTAAAGATCATCCCCACTGTTGTGATGTGGAAAGCTGACGACCATGCAACAAATTACAAAATCAATGAAGCTGATCAGCCAGGGATATCTGCCCCTCCATATTGATCATAATAATTATATGCAAGTATTTATGAATGAACACCCCCCCCCCAAAAAAAAATCTAAATCTATCTAAAATAGATTTATTGCTCTTGCTCAGTTTTTTTAACTGTAAAAAAAATGAGGTTTTTTTGGATTGGGTATGTCGGTATAACTTTTCATGATATGCCCTCGCACTTACCTCTAAAACTTACTGAAGACCTGAAGCATAGATTACTTATGAAATATTTGTAAAACCTACAGATAAATATGCTGACATATTTCTGTATTATATATTTTTGCCAAAAGGAAATATTTTTGTTTCAAAAATGATGAAAATATCAGTATACAGTATACGTATGTACATACATCGATATCTTCAGTGCGAGTTACGCTCAGCATCAATAAAACATTTTTGCTTTTGAAGCAGGATGAAAATTTACTTTTGTATACCTGCATGAAATTATCTCAGAAGATTTCGTAAAATAGATCAACGGCTGATGTACGTACGTAAATTGCGGCTATATATGATATGTAACAGTACCAACTCTCCCTCTGGTACTAAGAAACTGACTTACCCTCATCCAAGTTCTAGACTTTGTTTAGTGGAATTGCAAACAATTAATATCCAAATCCTTCAATTTCATACATTGTGTTTTTTTATTATTTATATTTTTGCAGCAAGCTAGTCCAGTATTATGCAAGGGTTAATGTACGAGTAGCACTCCATTCCTTAAAAGTAATGGAGCAGAGGCCCCGAAGGGGCCGAGGCCCATTACTCTTAAGGATTGGAGCGCTACGAGTATATCAACCCACGTAAAATCCGCCTTTCTGAATGCTTGTTTTTATTGTTTGTTAATACAATATAATAAAGAATATTTATATGATACATTGTAAATACTTTATACATATTAGTAGCAGTATTTTTATGTATAATATAGAAAGAAAAACTAAAAAAAGTGTACTGAATTTAATCTAAATAAAAGTCTTTCAACTGCCTCGTTAGCTCAGTGAAATGAGCATCGGACTGCTATGGTGAGGGTACCGGGTTCGATTCTCATCATGGGTGATCTAATTTTCTTAATGTGAAACTAACCTTTAATATCTCTAAAATTTTCTAAGTTCTTTCCTTGGTAGAGGCACGGAAAGGAGAATAAGACCATAACAAATTTCGTTTTCAATGTAATTTGCAACTCTCCATTCCTTAAAAGTAATGGAGCGCTCAAACAAAAGAATGACATCACAGGTGGATTTTACTTTGCTTGTATTACAAAGGGCAGACGTGGTTATGATATTCCATTTTTTCACAGTGGTGGATTCAGAAGGGGTCCAACCTTTGAATTTGCTAAAGAGAGAGGGATCGAGAGAGAGTTCCATTATTTTTTTCTAATTTCAGTGAAAGGTTCATGAAGTAATAAATGTAGAAATTCAGTTGTGAAAACAACATGGACCTAACCCCCGATAAAAGTGATACTACATCCCTGTATCTGTTTATCTAAATGTAAGCGTACGTTATAACAACTCTTTCCCACTTCAACCCCCCTCTTCACCCCCTTTTTGAATTTTTTTTTTTAGATCCAAGTCTGTTTCACTTAAATATTTACAAGCTACATGTAGTAATTTAATAATCACGTAAAGCAGTATTAAGATTAGTTTTAAATAACAATAGTATCCTACTACATGTATTTAAAGAAAATTTAAACAAAAATAGTATTTACAGCTTTAGAAAGAAACAAGCAATTGAAGAGGGGTGAACCTGAAGATGATAGAAATAGAGCTCTGTTAATAATTTGATGGTATCATCATGCAAGTAAAGTTTAAGTGATTCATCTTGAAAAAAAAATTCAATCATTTGAAAGAGCACAAACTAAATTTATTACAGTCTTTATGACGTCACAACTGACGTATATGTATTACAGTGAAACTTCTCCAAACCGGCCCCCCTGGAAACCGGTTCTCCCTGAACATCGGCCAAATTTTTAAGTCCCGGCAAAATTCTTAACATTTCTTTACACATCAACTCTCATAAAACCGGCCACCCCTGAAAACCGGACACCGGCCACTTTTCCAAGAACAAAAGTTAAGAAACATAGGGATTTCCCCCTCATCATACCGGCCACTTTTTGATTGCAAGAAATTTAATTGTCTTTTGCCAGAGGGGTTATAATGACTGGCTGGAGGTGTGAAAAATAGCCTACCCACGAGAAGTCAGAGGTGTGAAAAACTTAATATGGCCTCACAGGGTTTTCTATTATTTAGCCGTGTTGAAGGGGTAGTCATCATTCCAGACTACGTAAATGGCCGGTCTAAGCTGTGTACATTTGATTAACATCAATTAAACTTGAATTAATAAAATAATCAAGCAACTAATAAATTTAAATCACAGAATGAATTAACAAATTATCACACGCCATATTGCATCATCTTTTTAAATACACATAAGCGGCCTTAAAATTGGGCACTGTTAAAAATTGCTAAGAAAAAATAAAATAAAATGTTTACCAATTAAAATATACATTTCATAATTAAAATAACAAAATTTTTGCTCAGAAATGTTTTATTTAAAATCATTTACTTTTAACTGAAGTACAAACAATTTTTTTAATGACGTAAGCGATACACAGATACACATGCAGTATTCTGTATAGAGTTCAGTTAAGGTAAAGGGTATGGTTTATTTCTTCGCATATGGTTATTAAAGTATCTTTCCATTTTTTTTCCTGTTCCTATTTTCTAATTTCTTTTTATAAAAATCAACATGTATGTCGAATTTATCCTCACTAATAATGATTTCCATTTTTTTAGACCTTAAGAATACATTACATGTCTGCCGATAATTAATAACATGTTGACAAATAATTATAAAAGACACTAATTATATATTTTTCCTGCATTTCTTCAGTATGTTAGATTCTTGGGAAACCGGCCACCCCTCTAGTCCGGCCATTTTATTCAGTCCGGCAGCTGGCCGGTTTAGAGAAGTTTTACTGTACTCTTAACATCATGTTTGAAGAGAAATGTAAAATCAACTGATTTATGATTTTTTTGTTTGAGTTCTGAATTCAAATAATGTAAATTGCAGATCAAGCCTCTCCACAAATATCCATTTCAAACGAACTACTAACTATTTTTTTTAACATATTGTGTGTAAATTTAATTGTACTTATATAAACCAAATATTACTGAATGATTAACAAAACTTGTGAATCTTTGAGGCATCAAAATTAAAATGTAAAGTAATATTTCATATTGGCCATACGTACGAACAACAATTATAGCGTGTAGATTTGTATGAGCAATATCTATATATATGGTAAGTATTAAAATTGATCTTGACTGTGGCCACATTTAATTTTGGGAAATTATGCCGAAAAATCGGCATTTTTGAACGTTTTTATGAAACCGTCATCTTCAATCCATCGCACGTGCCTAACTGAGCATTATTTGACAAAATGAGTTACGCAAGGAAAAGAAGTATGTTGTCCTCTAATAATTTACGTTATAATACCTGCCATAAATAGAAACTCTATTTTTGTGAAAAACATAGGGCCAAATATAACGGTTCGTGGCTTTGGCTCTTTTGATCAGAAAAGCTTACTTGAGCCTTCGGCTCAGGTGAGCTAAAACATATAAAATATATGTATGACTAGCGGTATATTTGATAAAGAAATTTGGGAATTATTGGCAACAATTTATTTCACACATTTCACATTAAAAAATATCAGAAGACAATGAAAAAATACAGAGGTGAACTATTTCAATTCATCGTTTCATATACTGTAAACGTATTACATTTGGCTGTGTATTCTTTTTAGTGTTTTTGGTGGAAAGAAATATCCGCAAATTCAAGTACAACGTTAAATGTCTGGCACATTTATCTATCAAGAAGACATTAAGATATGTGCTAAATCAAATCAACGCCAACTTGTTCAAAATCCAATTTCCCCCAAATATTGTACGCACTAAATATAATACATTTATAGTAAATGCTAAAAAACAAATAGATGATAAATTTTTCAATTGTGAAACTCAGTATTTAAAATTTTGATACGGTTGCGGTTCAAGTGCAACTTCCTACTTCACAAGATGGCGACAGATACCTACTTCACATGATGGCGAAAGATAGCATGTTGTAAAATGAACTTTGATGAAACACTTTTTACGAGATGAATAAAAAAATTTTTGTTTTGGCATATTGATGGATATTTAATGGATTAAAGAAATCAATAAAATGTATATTTAATTCTTAATTGTGATTTATTTTTCTCAATAAAATTATTTCAAAAGTTATGAAAATTGTATGATTTATTTTAAAATTGACCTACATTTTACAGATTTGGGGTCATTTTTCGTAAATTTAAGCCGTAGAAAGGTCGATCCTTTAAATAGGATGACCCCAACGGTTCTGAGAAAAAAAGTATCGACCTATACCCTGTAAATTACGGTATATGTATAGCATAGTTTCTATGGTTTCAGATGGACTAAAAATCAATCACATACAATGGGGACCATTCCTCCTTTTTCTTTTTTCTTTCTTTTCTGGCTGCCCTCTGTTTTTCCTCAATCCTGTTTTTCTCAGCTGATGCTAAATCTGTATAATAAAGAATTTAAAAGCATTTTAACAAAGTGAGAGATCCAAGGGTCTCAACAATCACTTGAATGTACTTGTAATATGATCTTGTAAATGAGCCATACTAGTGACCTTGAACTTGCTAAATTGGCCTTAGATTAACAAAAGGTCCATGGGCCACATCGCTCACCCGAGTAATTTTGACCATGCTGTTCTTTATCAGATTTCCCCCTTGTAATAACCCACTGTGATTCCAAATTATGGCCCCAATCATGATTTGAACAATTGAGAATCTACACTGCCCCAGGTAGTTAGAATGATCTAACTGTGTCTCGGTACAAGCCCTCACCACAGTTAGAATACGTCCCATATACTAGCCATGTAGCAAATCGGAGCAAATCCTCTCCGAAACGATTTTGAAGAATTTAAAAGGATTTGCACTGGAAATAACTACCAAATTAATCAAAACAAACCTTTTTGAGATTGCTTATGCCTTTCATTCCAGAAAATAATCCATCTAAAGACGAAAATCCAATTAATTTTCTCAACATTTTTCTCTCGCTTCAAATTTACCTGCCATGTTTACATTCGGAACTCTCTAGATTGTTCGTAGTAAATGCACTGAGTTATAGTGAGTACGAGTTATCGCCCATGTTTCTTTTGCTACATTACGAATACACGGAACGAATTCTATTGTTAAACCGGGTCCGTAGGACAATATCATTTTAACGATAGAACATTCTATCTATGCCCCAGGATGCTTTCACATAAGTTTCAGCTTTTCCATACATGCCAACTTTTGAAAATTCCCATGGGGGATTTTGCGCACAGCGACATTTTTCAAAGCTTTAAATTCGCAACATTTTGTCATGAAATTAAATGATTATGACATGATCCTTTTTTTAAAAATTTATAATATAATTAATATCACTTATTAATACTACTAAAGGATAAAAATAACACAAAAATAAGGTTTTTCTTTTCAAAATTGAAATATTTTTGCTCAAATAGGTGCCCCTCTCACTAAAGATGGGGTATTTAGTTACAAATTTAAACAACTTTTTTTTTACCAGCTAGGACACATAATTTGGTGAACAAGAGGCCCAAGGGCCTTGAATCGCTCTTCTGATAAATTGTACAATCTATCACTCCTATTAGAAGCCTCCAACTCTATTAGTATCATAAGACCCAAAATGCATCAACTGACAAAGTTTGATAATATTTAGCCAGTTAAGGCTGAAGATATTATAATATAATTATAAAATACCATAAGTAGGTCACAGTAACCTACCTTTTGATTGAAATTTTCTGAGGACTCAAGATACATTGATTGACAAAGACTGATAATTCTAATTAAATAAGTACCTGAGATATTCAAAAGTAGAAAAGTAGGTCATCATGACCTACTTTTGGTCAACATTCTCTGAAAACCCAAGATGCATCATCTGACAATGTTTGAAGATTCTAAGCCAATTAGTAGCAGAGATAACTAGTGCTAATTGTAACGGGGACCATTACAGATGTTCCCCAAATGCTCCCCAACTCCCTTTTGGTGCCACATTCCCTGTAAGCTTCAATAAATAAGACAAACTCTATGCATTTGAGACTTTAACAACGTTTACCCAGAAGTGTACCAAGTTCATTCAGATTTTAGCATTGCATGCGTGCGCATGTGAATGCATGTGCGTAATGACCATATCATCTTGTCTACACAATCTATATATTTTAATATAGGGTGAATTCACCATGCATCGGATACCCCTGTACTTCAACAAGTTCTAGCGATATCGCTACCGACGGAAAATTATCAAAATGGAGTTTAACATTTAGTTTGTGATTAAAATAACAATTTAGGACACAATTATATGCCGTTTATTGAGAAAATATCCCCAAAAATCGAGTTTTTAGAAAAAACAGAAATTTCACCATGGATCGGACATTGTTCACCATGCATCGGACAGAAGGTATGGAGACCGGAAAAATATCATACCTTTATCACAATGCTTTAAAATCCTTGATATGGATATATTTTCATCTTTTATCTTAGAAATAACCCTCAACTGTAATTTAATCGACGATATTATTGCACAAATGTAGAACGATTCTAGAGACCTCACTCTGCCTTAGAAATGCTTGAAAATGCTTATAATGCCGTAATTCGCGCCTTTTTCTCATGGTTTATCATACTCTGGTTTGTAGAAATAAATAGAGTATAATTCCAGACGTCATATATCGATAACTTGTATTTTAACTGAAAATATAGAGTTTTTATTTTCTTTTTCGCAAAAAACAGCTGTCAGCTGGGTTCTGTATGAAAATGGTAGTACTTCCCTTTGCATCGAAAAGTGTCCGATGCATGGTTAATTTGTGTCCGATGTACGGTGAAAGTAGCATACTAGTAAAAACCAGCTCTAATAAGAATTAAACAAGCATCGAAGTGAAATTTAATTATAATTTATGTAAAATTACCAATCCCTGACAAAATTCACCAAAGTCCGACTCGTTCCGTGGAAGTCGAATTTAAAAGAACGATAACTCTAAAAATTGCAAAATCATAAATTTCGGGTTATTCCCCTTTGATGATGTAAAATATGACGTATATTCAAGGCCATTTGCGGGGTATTTTTATCACAACATGATAAACACAATTGGTATCATTAAAAAATTTAAATATTGGTCTTTATGACAGAAACAAATAAATACACAGAACTCGTAAGTTGAAAGAGAGTTTATTGCCTAAAGTTGTCCGAAGCAAGGTATGTGTCCGATGCATGGTGAAATCACCCTACTAAATATTAAAGTATTTAAGCCAAAAGTATATAAAAAAAATACGCTCATTCAAGTGTATTTTTGATTTTGCTCATTTCACGTGCACGCACATGCATAAATGAGCATGGTGACCATACCTTCTTGTAGAAGTCCATTGCATCTATCTATGTTCTAAATATTACCCAATTTGGTTGAAAACCAAGGGAGTAATAGCTGTTTAAAGTTTCAACCAATCAAATTGCAGCGCACGTACACGCACGTGTATGCATGTACATGGTGCCCATACCTTCTTGTAGTAGTCCATTATATCTATCTATGTTCCAAATCCCATCCTGTTTGGTTGAAAACCAAGGGAGTTATAGCTATTCAAATTTAAGCCAATCAGATTGCAGCGCACGTGCATGCACATGTTTTCATGATAATTGCTATATATCATGTTGTAGGATATCCTAATGCATGGCTATGTTTAAAATTTCAAAGGATTTCGTCAAAAAACAAGAAAGATATTTGAGACTTTAGTTTCAGCCAATCAGAGCGAAGCGCACGTGCATGCGCGTGCGAGCTTACTATTTTGACCATGTCATATTGTCTATGCTACTAATATATCCTTATATTGTAAGTTTCAAAGCATTTCATAAAAAATCTAAAAAGTTACGCCTATATCAATTAAATCGGTCATTTCACGTGTTGCACGTGCATGCTCTTGCAAGCAGGTGCGCGCAAAATGACCTTCGTTCCGCAAATCTTCATAACGTGCCTACTGACCCTAAAAAGGTTTTACCTAAGTCGGATGTGTAGTTTACAAGATCACTCCCGGACAAAAAAGTACCCAGGAAGAAGAAGAAGAAGAAGAAGAAGAAGAAGAAGAAGAAGAAGAAGAAGAAGAAGAAGAAGAAGAAAAATAATAATAACTAGAGCAAAGCTCGTTGCAAAGCAACGAGTAGGTCTTCCGTCCTGTTTGACCGTAAGTAGCTTTCATTTTCAACAAAAATGAGAAATAGCGCCTTAAAATGGTTTGAATCCTCTAAAGCTATGTTAATTAATGCAAAAATAAGCAATATTTGCTACTTCTGGTTTAACCGGAAGTGACGACGACGGACGGAAAATTAATTTTTATGCTCCCAGAGACATATGTTACCCAAAAAACTTGACAAGAACGGCAAAATTACGCGTTTTTGACTACTTCCGGTTTTGGCCGGAAGTGACGACGCCGGACGTATTTTGACGAGTCAAATAGATTAAGCTTGTCATTTTGAACAACTTTGCTTCTTTGAGGTATTACAAATTCTCAATACTTTTCGAGATATCAAGTAAAAACTTTTGGCCCCTCTAGATCCCTAATTTTAGGGGTCAGCCCTTTTTTCGAGATATCATTTGAAAGATCTCAGAATTCTTCACAATTTTTGTTCTATATGTTTTAAGAAAATATTTACAAGTAAAACGATATAGTAGAAAAAGTGTAAGAAATTTTGAAACGCTCAATATGACTCTTTTCAGACCATACCGAGCGTTAACGTGCAGTACTTCCAGTGAAAGTTAACAACACAATGCAAATCTACATTTGTTGCTCTATCTTCCAGAAAAGGTTTCATCTTCCTGTGATGAGCGGTTTTTAAGAAGAGTGACGGACAAAATGACCCTTAAAAATCACAAAATTGCCAAAATCTTCGAACCGGAAGTGACGTCATCAAAATGAAAAACAAGAGGCCCATGGGCCACATCGCTCACCTGAGCACCAAGGGTAGGACTAGTATAAAATGGCTTTTTATTGTAAAGTTTAAATCCAAAAGTAGTCCCATGACCAATCATGGATTTGCTATTTTTTAGAAAATGATTTTTAAAGAATTTTCCTATATATATCTTTTAAAACTTTGGTTGGCCATTTTGGCCCCGCCCTATCCCTGGGGGCCATGATTTAAACAAATTTGAATCTACACTACTTGAGCATGCTTCCATATAAATATGATGAATTATGGCTTTGTCATTCTTGAGAAGAAGATTTTTAAAGAATTTTCCTATATATTTCTATGTAAAACTTTGGTCGGCCATTTTGGCCCCGCCCTACCCCGGGGGGTCATGATTTGAACAAACTTGAATCTACACTACATGAGCATGCTCCCATATAAATATGATGAATTATGGCTTTGTCATTCTTGAGAAGAAGATTTTTAAAGAATTTTCCTATATATTTCTATGTAAAACTTTGATCTGCCATTTTGGCCCCACCCTACCCCGGGGGGTCATGATTTGAATAAAATTGAATCTACACTACCTGAGGTTGTTTCCCCATAAGTTTCATCTTTCCTGGCACAGTGGTTCTTGAGAAGAAGATTTTTAAAATATACCACTAAATTTTCATTAATTCCCAATTATCTCCCCTTGAATAAGGGCGTGGCCCTTCATTTGAACAAACTTGAATCCCCTTCACCCAAGGATACTTTGTGGCAAGTTTGGTTGAAATTGGCCCAGCGGTTCTTGAGAAGAAGTCGAAAATGTGAAAAGTTTACAGACAGACAGACGGACAGACAGACAGACAGACAGACAGACAGACAGACAGACAGACAGACGGACAGACGGACGCCAGACAAAATGTGATCAGAAAAGCTCACTTGAGCCTTCGGCTCAGGTGAGCTAAAAACGCATCAAGTTTTTTTAATGTTCTATCAGACCTGAAAGTTTCATAAAAATATAACCAACCGTTTTTGAGCAATCGCGTGCACAAAATCGGTAAGAAAAAAAATAATACGAAAAACAGTGGAAAAGAAACAAACGAATAACAAGAAGGTCTTCCGCTGAAGACGGAAGACATTAATAAGAAGAAACAGAGTAAAAACAATATGTTCCCCAACTTCATTTGGGGAACATAATTAGATATAGCCATCAAATGTCAAAAGTAGGTCACGGTGACCTACTTCTTGGTCGACGTTATCCAATAACCCAAGATGCCTAAACTGACAAAATTTTATGATTCTAAGCCATTAGTACCTGAGATATTCAAAAGTAGGTCACCATGACCTACTTCTTGTTGGACATTCAATGAAACCGTAAGATGCCTCAACTGACAAAGTTTGATGACTCCGAGCCAATAAGTACCAGATATAATTAACCCTAGTCCTGCAGGTCGTCGCTTTATCAACGACCCAGATAACACCATCACAGTGCCGGTCGTCGATAAAGTGAGAGCCGCCATGTTTTCCGTTCTGTGTCGGTCATCAGTATATCGACTTTGCATACGACTTTTTCTTTCGTATTTTAACCAATGAAATAAAGGTAATCCATTCATTTCAATGTTGTTTACTAAAAATAGATAGATTTTCCAGTACTTTAATGATATGATTGGCTCCTGATGGGAAATTCCTTTATGTATTCTTAGAGAATGAAACTTGTTGATCGCGTGCTTTGGGGAAAGTTTGAAAACAAGATAGAGGTTGTGGAGAAGATGCTCGATGGAAATACACTTTTACAGTAATAGCAGGCAGAAATAAATGTTTTATTTGGTAAAATATATCTAAATTGAGCTTCCAATGAAGAATTCTGATGATTTGATTCCATGGACATGAATATTACGTGGGATCAATAACTTTTCAGAGGACACGTGGATTTAACAAGAGGCCCATGGGCCACATCGCTCACCTGAGAAGCTTTGACCATTCTGTTGTTTACTAGATTTCCCCCTTGTAATACATATTGTGACCCCACCCTACCCCACTGATCATAATTTAGACAATTTGAAATCTACACTACCCCAGGATGCTTCTACATAAGTTTCAGCTTTTATGGCCCTGTGGTTCTTGAGAAGATTTTCAAAGATTTTTCCTATATATTTCTATGTAATACTTTGATTTCCCATTGTGGCCCCGCCCTACCCCCAGGGGTCATGATTGGATTAATTTAGAATCTACACTACCTGTGGATGCTTTCACATAAGTTTCAGCTTTTCTGGCAGTGGTTCTTGAGAAGAAGATTTTTAAAGATATTTCCTTTATATTACTTTGTAAAACTTTGATTCTCCATTGTGGCCCCGCCCAATCACCCGGGGTCAGGATTAGAACAATTTAAAATCTACACTACCCCAGGATGCTTCCATATAAGTTTAAGCTTTTCTGGTCCAGTGGTTCTTAAGAAGATTTTCAAAGATTGTCCAATATATTTCTATGTAAAACTTTGATTATCCATTGTGGCCCCGCCCTAACCCCCCCCCCCCCCCCCCCCACGGGTCATGATTTGAACAATTTAGAATCTACACTACCCAAGGATGCTTCCACATAAGCTTCAGCATGGTTCTTGAGAATAAAATTTTCAAAGATTTCTCCTAAATA
>NW_026922711.1:0-20290 GCF_032062105.1 Saccostrea cuccullata
GGGGGTAGTGTTAAGGGGGGTTTTTTACATTTTTTTTTTTCCTATTTTTATTTATTTAAATTTTTAAACATTTTTTCTTCAGTTGTTCATCATCCTTTTTTTATTTGATTGAACTCCCCCCTTACTACAAGAGCAGCTGTTTATAGTCAAATGGTATTCCATGGTAAGACACAAGAAAAGCACTTTTGAATGTACATGTAAACTAGGAATTTAATGATTTTTTGACATATTTCATGCTAAATATTAACACAAAAAATGTCTTATCATTCTTCAAGATTATTTGAACCATTTTTTTATTGAAAATTTTAAAAACACATATATATTTTGTAAATCATGTAATTTCAAATATCAAACATTACATGTAGTACATGAATATGTTAACAGAAATGTTAATATTGATGTAGGAAATGGCTGAAGCAGAAAATACAAGCAAGAAAATCCTACAAAAGTACCAGGCCTTCTCCTTGATGGTCAATGATTACTGTTTGCCACCGACAGCAGAAGGAGACGACAAAAGCAATAACAAAAGCAATGACATAAACTTGGATGACACAGACATCAAGTCATTTTCTGATCAAGGTGAGATAGCTCTAAAATATGTGCTTAATGCATTAGTTGATTTTAAGTCTCCTTCCCTCTCTACTTATTTCAACATTTTTTTTTATATTCATTTTGCAATATTTACCACATTTTCATGTTAATTTTACTGTTAATCATTAAATTATTATAAATTTATAGACATATTTTAAAGATGCATTTATTTAAATAATAAAGTTTCAGTTTAAAACTTTTATCGAGATGTACATGTGCAAATACTGGTTAGTCATGTGAACAAACCTCATGTAGCTAGTGAAATTATGTCAATCGTTAATTCAACTGAACAATGAATTTAAAGACACATGCACGACATACCTTTTTTTGATAGTTAAATATGCCTTGCTTATAAAGTGTTATATAAGGAAAAACATTAGCAAGTGTAAAAATAATACAGGTAAGAATAACATGTGTTTACATTTGTTTAGGGGTTCCGGTACTGATGAGAGCAATTTTTTTGCAGCTCCGCTGTTTGTCTCTTAAATTTTCCTTTTAACCTTCGTGTGAGATCTTTAAAATAGTTAAAAACTGTCCAGCTGTTTAGACACAGCTACACGTAACTATAATTGTGATTTGTAAATTTTTGTTGTGAAACAGTGATTTTTCCCAACACCATATGTACGTCAGTAGCTACTCACAATGTTTTTAAGTCACTTACAAAGAAAGATGGTAAAAAATCAGATATGGGGGAATGAAACAAACTGGTGAGAGCTTTTTAACTGAGATAAATTTTTTGCAATTGAACCTCCAGTTAATTCCTGCTTCAATTGAAAATACGGTGGTGTCAGGAAAAAATGCCACAAAAAAACAAAGAAGTAGCAGCTCTGATTGCGAGTCAACCAGTGGTGTTAATAGTGCATTGAGTGAGCTCAGTCTATACAAGAAGGCATATTTTAAGGCGAATAATGGTCAGTAAAGATGATAGAAATGGTTGCTTCAATGTGACCGAATTAAAGGGTGAACTAAAAAAAGAAATCCTGGCTGAAGTCAAAGAGTCACTCATACCTGAAGTTAAACAGAGCGTGAAGGAGCAGGTAAAGAAAGAAATCGGGAAAAGATAGACAGAAAAACAAAGAAGTTTCAAGATCAGATCAAGGACTCAGAGGGGTTTAATTTAGAGTTTGAAACATTGAGAGAAAAATTTCACGAGCAAGCAAAAGAACTCAGAGCTCTAAAAGAGAATTTGAAACGCTATCAATATTTGACTGAAACAGCAGTTACTTTAGCAAACAGCAATCAGCAGTATTCACAAAAAGACAATATTAAGTTCACCAAATGGAATGAGCAAAAAAAAAATCGAAAATCTGCGTGCAGATCTCTGTGCAATTTTGAAGGAGACAAAAATCTTCAACCAAAGATAAACTAGCCATTTTTGAGTCCCAGGATAGGGTGGTAATCGGACCACGGCCAGTCATCGCCAAATTTAGAAATACCGAGACGAAAGTGATGGTCCTAAAGAATCGCTCAAATGCGGAGTTGAAGAAGCGTTTTGTGATGCACGATCACTTAACTCCTATGAACGCCAAACTTATAAAAGATTTGAACGAGGACGAGCGTATTGAAAGTGCCTGGTACTTTAATGGCAAAGTGTTTGCGTTGGATTACGATGGAGACAGACACCGGTTTGACATCCTGGACAGTGTTTCTGACAAACTTAAACACAAATAGCACGATTTATGCTTAAACAGCTGGAGTACGAAAAACTTTAAGAACTTTTAAGATCGGGATCGGGAAACAGTAAGCTTTGTGATCGGGATCGATTGAAGCGAGAGAATGCGAAAGTGTGTGACATGGTTTGTGTGTGAATATTATTGTCATCTCCCTCGGGAGATGACACATTAAGATTGTATGCCGGAAGTAAAGTCCTAGTGTAAGCCTCCATTAATTTTTCGGGAATCCTCGATGTTTTACACTATCCCAAGTGAGAATCTACACAAGGAGTTCCAAGTAACCTGTAAACTGGTTTTCTTTTAGAAGAACTAGCTTAGAAGTGTGTGATCTACTTTCGGTTTAGGCCTATTTGCCTTGAAAGCCAAGGAAAATTTAAAAAAGAAGTACGATGCTTATAAATATCTTGGTGTGTCGTATATATATTGATCCTCAATACTATGCCTTATTAAATTGGTAAGCCACACAAGGAGAACTGGCAATGACGTGATTTCTATATATAGATTTGTAGTAGTATCCTGCCCCTCATTTTTCTTAAAAGTGAACAAAACGTAGGTATAGGTGGCTTCTTTCGAAAGGTTTAAATACTTAAGCTACGTGGGTAGGAATAATCTTTGGACTGCTCTTGGTAATGTTAAAATACCTGTCAACTTACTAGTAGTTTCTGTTTGCTGAATAAGTCATTCGGGAACTTCAGGTATAATAATCCATACATTCATTGCATTAAAATATTTCCCTTTCTGTTTTATTTCTTTGACATTATTGATACCAAAGAGATGACATTTCAGGCTTTCTGGAAAGCCAAACTTGTCCACATTTCTTTTGTTTTGTTGCTTATTTCTCCAAAAACCATATACTACATTCGACACCCGCTTCTTTGTTATACCCGCACTTTCTAAAGAAAGTTCGGGTATATTGTTGTTACTCATGTCCGTCCGTCCGTCCGTCCGTCCGTCCGTCTGTCACACTTTTCTTCCCTAAACTCCTCTTACATTTTACACAGTAGGCTAATCATCTTTTGGGAGATGGTTGGTGGTGTCATGTAGATGTGCAGTAAGGTTTTGGAATTTTGATTTTGCCCCGGAGGGTCAAATGGGGGTCGAAAAATGACGTTTTTTATGCAAAAAGCCCCGTCTTCCCTGAACTCCTCTTACATTTTACACAGTAGGCTAATCATCTTTTGGGAGATGGTTGGTGGTGTCATGTAGATGTGCAGTAAGGTTTCGGAATTTTGATATTGCCCCGGGGGGTCAAATGGGCGTCAAAAAATGAAGTTTTTTATGCAAAAAGCCCCGTCTTCAAAATGAACTCCTCTTACATTTTACACAGTAGGCTAATCATCTTTTGGGAGATGGTTGGTGGTGTCATGTAGATGTGCAGTAAGGTTTTGGAATTTTGATATTGCCCCGGGGGGTCAAATGGGGGTCGAAAAATGACGTTTTTTATGCAAAAAGCCCCGTCTTCCCTGAACTCCTCTTACATTTTACACAGTAGGCTAATCATCTTTTGGGAGATCGTTGGTGGTGTCATGTAGATGTGCAGTAAGGTTTTGGAATTTTGATTTTGCCCCGGGGGGTCAAATGGGGGTCGAAAAATGACGTTTTTTATGCAAAAAGCCCAGTCTTCCCTGAACTCCTCTTACATTTTACACAGTAGGCTAATCATCTTTTGGGAGATGGTTGGTGGTGTCATGTAGATAAGCAGTAAGGTTTCGGAATTTTGATTTTGCCCCGGGGGGTCAAATGGGGGTCGAAAAATGACGTTTTTTATGCAAAAAGCCCCGTCTTCCCTGAACTCCTCTTACATTTTACACAGTAGGCTAATCATCTTTTGGGAGATGGTTGGTTGTGTCATGTAGATGTGCATTAAGGTTTCGGAATTTTGATTTTGCCCCGGGGGGTCAAATGGGGGTTGAAAATGACGTTTTTTATGCAAAAAGCCCCGTCTTCCCTGAACTCCTCTTACATTTTACTCAGTAGGCTAATCATCTTTTGGGAGATGGTTGGTGGTGTCATGTAGATGTGCAGTAAGGTTTCGGAATTTTGATTTTGCCCCGGGGGGTCAAATGGGGGTCGAAAAATGACGTTTTTTATGCAAAAAGCCCCGTCTTCCCTGAACTCCTCTTACATTTTACACAGTAGGCTAATCATCTTTTGGGAGATCGTTGGTGGTTTCATGTAGATGTGCAGTAAGGTTTCGGAATTTTGATTTTGCCCCGGGGGGTCAAATGGGGGTAAAAAAATGACGTTTTTATGCAAAAAGTCCCGTCTTCCCTGAAATTCTCTTACATTTTACACAGTAGCCTAATCATCTTTAGGGAGATGGTTGGTAGTGTCATGTAGATGTGCAGCAAGGTTTTGGAATTTTGATATTGCCCTGGGAGGTCAAATGGGAGTGGAAAATTACATTTTTTGTGCAAAAAGTCCTGTCTTTCCTGAAGTCCTCCTTGATGTTACTCAGAAGACTAATCATCTTTTAGGAGAGTTAAATATCTTGAAAATTATGTAAAACATTAACGTTAAAGAGTAAAAAAACATTGCAAGCTGGGAAACATCTTGAATTTTTATGAGTAATTAATGTACAAATGTCAAATGTGAGAGTCATATCTCATCTCAATCAAAAGTTATAAGCAAATGCAAAATTTTTGAAAAGTAGGTTAGGCTTCAAGGTCAAGGTAACAGAGTAAAAGTCATGATTCATTTGGAAAGGTCTTATCACAGGTAATAATATACATGCATTATAATATGAATGCCCTAACTTTTCTCTTTCAAAATGATAAATTTATAACAATTTAATTTTTTTGCAAGTAGGTCAAACTTCTAGGTCATATTTAAAAAAAAAAAACCATGCCATTCTCACAGGTAAATACTAGTACATGAGTTTAATATGAATGCCTTGTCTCTTCTCATTCAGTAGATATGACCATGATAACCAAGGTTAATTTTATTCAGACAGAAGAACAGTCTGACATACAAATGTACATATTTCTATATGAATTGCATGGGTAAAATTGGACCAGTGGTTCTAGAAAAGTTAAAAATGTAAAAAGTTTTCAGACAAACAGATGGACAACATGTCACAACAGACGTTATATGACAAGGAAACCAGAAAAGCTCAAATGAGTGTTTTGAAAGGGTTACAATATGGTTGCAGTACTTGAAAAGCTGGGTTTTTTTTCATGCAGAGATATGCATGACCAACATATTCATGTTTTATATTTTCTTTAGTAATTTGTTTGTTTGTTGTGAATACATATCTCATTGGAATTTTTCCGTCATATGGAGACACCACCAAATAATAATGAAGACAAGATGTGTTTGTGAAACACTGATGTCCCTGTCTGGTAGCCTATGGCGAAGGTTGAAGTTTCTCAAATATATGTCAAACTCAAAGGTCAAGGTCAAAAGGTTCAATTGTTGGTATCAGAAAAAAGTCTTGTCACAAGGAATGCACATGTGAAATAAGTAATCCCTAGTACTTCCTCTTCAAAAGTTAATTGCCAAGGTTAATTTTTTAAGTGGTTCAAACTCTACGGTCAAGGTCAAACATATTTATACCTGTTGACAGTTCACAATGAATACACATGTTAAGCATGAAAGCCCTAGCACCTACTGATCAAAATTTAGGCCAAGTTTAAAGTTGGGTATTTTTCTTGTAAAAATGTGTATTCTAGGTCAAGTTATCAGAGGTAAAAATTAATGGTACCCAAATAAAAGGTCTTAATTGTCACAAGAAATAAACCTATAAAATGTGGAAGCCAATTGTATAGCCCATCCCACTTAAAACTTATGGGCAAGGTTATAATTTCTGCAGACAAATATACAGACATAATATAAACACAAGAAACAAAATATGTACATTAGTCAAATGGAAAAAATTTACCATTTAATTGGAATCACAAAATAGATTGTTATTTCAGGGATAGGGAGTGGGTAGGGAGATTGGAACCCCCCCCCCCCCCTGGAATTTCCTTTGTTATTTAAACAAGACTATATACTGAAGCAAATAAAAAATGATTTTGGACATCCTCCCCCTAACTAAGAAAACATTGGTTTTTTTTTTTGTTTATTTGTTTTCAGTGTATGATTTTTTTCTCCTGCTTGTCAGGAAATTCTAGGCATGAATATTTTGACTGAGATGTGAACCCCCCTCCCTACTCCCGAAAAAAATTCTGGATCCGCACCAGTATTGGCAGTAACTGAATGTCACATCGACAAGGGGAGATAACTTCACAATATGAAATTCGTCTAGTGTGGCATGCGATGATCTTTGACCCTTTTTGAACTTTAACCTAATCGTTTGGGTTTATTTTACCCCCACTATACTTAAACTTGTACTTACCGACCTCCATAGGTCCTGTAAACTTCATGAAATATAAATCCAATTATAACACAAAATGAATTAATCCAAAGCACACCATTCTGCAGCATGTTATAATGATATTCCATTCGGAAAACCTCCGTGCCGTTGATTCCGTCACCTTATCAGATGAAATGGGAATCGGCCGAGGTGTACCGAATGGAGTTTAATCTAAAAATATGATAATGGGTGACGCAACGTGATGTGATGTAGAATTTACATGTCAAGAACAAATTTTAAATTAATTCATAACAAACACTGTTTTAACAAAACTGTTCCATCTAGCCTATTCCCAAAAGTATGTACTGTGTGATTGTGGTGTCGAGAGGGGGGGGGGGATTAGTAAATTTAAAAAGGTCCTAATATGAGCAAAACATTTATCAAAATCTAATTTACATTATTAATAGAATTCAAACTGGTATATAATGAATTAAGCATGTAAAATAAATATAAGAGGTTCTGAGTTATAGGTCACAGGGATAATTTCATACCCAATTTTATGAATACATATGTAAATTACAGGCACGTAGCAACCGGGGGGGGGGGGGGGCTGGGGGGGGCTGCCCCCTTTTTTTCCCAACATTACCTGTACTATAAGAAAATGTCCATTAAAAAGATGGTTGCCCCCTCCCCCCACTTTTAACCACAGTGTATACATTGCAAGGAAATATGGGAAAAATTGGAAGTGAAAGTAATTTTGCCTTGAAAAAAAAGTGGCCACCACCCCCCACCCCCACCCCCCACCCCCATTTCATTTTTTTTCCTTGTTAATTTTTTTAGGTTAGTAAAAAAAATTTTCTCAGGTTGGCCCCCCCCCCCCCACTTTCAAAAACGATGCTACGTGCCTGAATTATATAGAATTATTTTGACTTTTTCCTTGGTAAGCCGCCCGTAGGATTGTGTATTTAGAGGCAAACACCTTAGTGCGGGTATTACTGTCTCATGACAGCATCTAGTTTATGTATTATTCTTTCATTTTGTATCAGATTCAATGTCAGATAATATAAAAGTTGTTACAGTGAACTGTCAGGGCCTTGCAACACCATCAAAACGATTGTATCGACCATAGAACTAACGGAATGATGCCTTTAAACAAGAATCGTGATATTCGTGTTTAATCAACTTTTGGGAATTACTTCGCTTTAGAAATTGTTCATGCGTAGAACATGCTCTTGTGTATAAAATCAATTGAGAGATATAAATATTAATTGGGTGTACAACTTGTGTGTGTGTGCACTACCGGCGACATTAAATGACCGCCATTTTTACATAAATGTAAAGTCCTAGCAATATAAACCAAACTATTCTGACGTCAGGATTTTCATAACTGATATATTGGTACACAATAAGTATATCTTGAACCATTAATTTTAATTAAAAAAAGCCATTGTTCACAATCTGTTTGGATTGGCCTCGTATGTTCCTAATTTTTATTACTTAAGAATTAGACCCTTATGTAACATTTACCTAAAACCAATTGATCTAATCGTTTTTGAAGATGGAAATTTTTTACGTACATTGAAGATCCTTAAAAAAACAAAACTTTTCCCTATAACTTCAAGTATTCAAATGGAAATAGAAATTTAAATTATCACACGCCTTTATAAAGTAAAAATCAAACAGTTTGGTCATTGATTTTGTTTTAAAACTTTCTCGACGATAAATTATCTTTTTTTCTATGAACTCTTTTAAATCATCTGTGCAGTGTAATTATGTATAGGAAATTAAATGAAAAACATTATTAGTAGGAAGATAATATGTAATATAATATCTTCAATCCCTTTGATCTTCAAACGTCTGAAGGAAATCATGCTCCCTCTAGAGATAAACACAAAATGAATTGTATTTTTAATGGATGGAAACGCATATATGCAAATAATTGATTAAGTCTTCACAAATAATTGTTATTTTTAGGGACCAGTGGATTATAACCCTAACCCTAGCCCTGTCGCCAAATCATAAACATTTGTACAAATGGAATATTTAAATTCCCTGTACATAAGGAAATTCATTTCACAGCAAGTCATTTAAAGTTGATTAATTGATAAAAAAAAACCACTCAGGAACTATCACAGTCCATCAATCAAGAGCATATCAAAGTCAAATAAATTAATTTGTGTAAATTATTACTCAAGTAGGTGAAATAGAATTTAAATTAACTTATAAATCACTTGTAAGATACATAATGTTGCCTTGTTACACAAAATAGCATTGTAACAATATGAAGTTAATTTGTGCCAAGAACCATCTGAGCTTAATGAGTGCGTGGAGCTGTATATGTAAACGTAAATGTTCAACCAAGCTTCTATCTTTACTACTCTCTAAGATATTGGAAGTAATAAAGGAAAAATTTCCAAAGTACTGTTCAATAAGAACAGTGGCGTGAATCAGATGTGGATACAAAAAATTCCAAAGAACTTTTGAACAATTTGAAATCACAAGATTTTAAGAAAATCAACAGCTTAAAGACTTTTTAATTTTATACTTAACAATTCCTCTCGATAAAATGAAAATGCTTACAAAACCCATTTTCAATTAGCCTTTGCATCGTTACGGGAAACGAAAGGAGAGCTAGTTTTTTCTTATTTAATATTGCTGCATTACTTTTGATGAACAGTAAAAAAAAAACCCTTAAAACTCCATAATATTGCCAAATGTATGGAAATCGTTCAATCGTTAAATTACCGATGTTTACCTAATTGAAGACTTTACATAATTATTTCCCAAGTAAGTAGAGTGTTGCGTTTCTTTTGCGTGTCAGTATATATGCGTTTAATTGAGTGACTGCGGGGAAGGGGGTTAAAGATGAATTAAAATGCTTGATAACAATACTAGAAAAAGTATTCGAAATAATTGTTTAATAATAGGTTTACTACGCGTTTCTTTTACCTTTCAGTATATTTGTTTTCATGACATAATATTTCCATTTAGTGTTTTTTTTTTAATTTTTTTAATTGTGTTGTCATTACTATATTTTAAAATCATTTTGTTAATAATTAACATATATGATTCAGAAATCTCTAAAATGATCACTTCTGTTATCACATTTGGTGTTTTTTTGTCACATTACGTCCTTCACATGGAAGTTGTTAAAACGCCACTTAAATATATACGCAACATTTCCAGTGAAACATATATGAAAGAAAACAAAAATTAAAATGGCATTTCATATACTACACAACAACAGTCATCATATTTCATATCTTCGGATATTTTACATGAAAATGTCGTGAATGATAATCAAACAACTAGTAAGCTCTATAATTAACGTGATGACTTTAACTTGACAATTATCAACTTTCCTTACTTATTCAGCATTTATTTATATGCCTTCATCACCTGCATATGGAGTTTATATAATCTCAATTGATTCCATACACAAAAACATTCTTTATATATGTACGAAGATTGTTCGAAAACTTCGTGGACGGGTTCGGTACTGACCGCTGTATTTGTTTGTTTGAAGTGAAACTTTATATACTTTTATTATACCATGTTTCCAGTAAAAATACAACTTTACAACTTTTGGGTCCATTAAATTAAAATTTTACAGCCGTTCTAATTTCTTTGGATAGAGTCGCGGAGCATCGTCGTTTTCTACGTACATGAATATTTTAAGTCGATATTTTTATTACAAATTTTGTTTTAGATTTTGCGCTCGAAAATCTGTCATATTTAAGAAGTTTGTTATTTAAAGCAAGTCGTTTTCAGTTTATCGATTCACAATAAAAGGGGACGGTCTCGGTTCACCGTTGAAAAGGCGGAACATTGGACTCCACAGAGCAGTGCGCTGTGATGTTATTTTATATGGTAGCTGGAAAGACTCCTTTTGAGACAAAACAATAGTTAGATGAACTTGGGGATAGGTAAAAAAAATATGGTGTACAAGTTGTATAAAAGTTTATAAAGAAGGTCGATGTGTATTTAACTTGACGAAAAGTCAGGAAAACCTCCACTTATTGATTTTGACTTGACGGCTGCAATGTTACAGTATTTTGACAAAATAGAAGATAAGTAGTAAGGGATAAATCGGATAAATTTGAAATAAGTACGTCTATGTACATAAAATAATAACAAAATGTCTTGGATTTGAAAAGATTTGAACTCGTTTGATGCCGAAATTACTTTCTACGGACGACAAAATCGGCGGATCGTAGCATGGAAAGAGATTCCAAGAAGATGGAAGATTATTAATAAATCATAGCGACGCAACGACGGCAAAAAATCATGCCACAGTTGTTCCACGGGCATTGACACTGTATGATTAAAAATGAGATAATTTAAATAAATGTGAGTAAAACTGACTGAAATTTTGCATATTATTTCAAAATACGTTATCATTTAATGTAATATACAAATTATTTGCATTGCAACATATCTTCGTGCAAAATTACACTGTCCACTAACTTTTTGAACAACCCTAGTACAATTTGTGAAACGAGGTAAATTATTGACAAACAAATTGATGAAACAAAAATATCAGCAGTCTTGTTTACAGTCATTATTTCGTAATCTGTACGGTTAAAAAATTAGATATTCCCACGTATGACTACAAGAATATATTTCATAAAAACGGACTGGACAGATATGTGGAAGAACTCGTGAATCAGAAATTCAAGCAACTTTTAATGAATCTGTAGAGTACGTTTGTGTATAATAAAAATGTTTTTAACGAAATATATAATAGTGAGAAAAAAATGGCTAGGTAAGTAAACTTACCACCATGATTTCTTTTAAAAAAGCAGCTTTCAATGAAATCCAAAATCCGTACTCTAATTAATTGTGGGGAATGATATTAGAAAGTGTTGAAAAGTCGTACACTATATTTAATGTTATGACTTTGCAATTTTTGTAATTTCAAATTTCGGTAAGTTTTACGCATTCATTTTTGAACATTAATATTGAATATTGAATATTCCTACGGTTAATATCTAGCTGAGAAGTAAAGATAGAAGCTTGGTGGAACATGTACTTCAGCCAGCTATGTATTTTTGAAAGGGTTGTGAATAAAGTATCGGAATCCAGTAAAGGTATGGAAATTTAAATTCATCTGGATGTTCGGGATTTTCAGAATATTTAAAATTGATCTTCAGGAATGTTCTCCTGCGAAATGGACCTATTGGTTTAAGTTCCATTACATTTTTTTGTTTCGGATTTTTTGAACACAGATAAACTAGTAGGTTTCCAGTTTGCTCCAGACCCTTTGAACATCAATCACACACATTTAATTCATTCCCACAAAAAGTAAAGGCATTCCATGTCAACATGAAAGGAAAAAAGTTAAAAAAAAAAATAGTTACTTAAAAAGATATTTGTCGAATTTTGCTAATTGTTAATCTTGTTCTCAACATCACTCAATCTTTATTCAGCAATTATCCATTCCTGAGAGGGGGAGACTTTCATTGACACGTTAAGTTTTTTAAAATCAAAGAAAATGAAACAAAAAATTTATGTATCCTTTTCCTTGTAAAAAATTTGAGTGGGTTTCACATGAATATTTCATATGCATTTAAATGGCTGCAGAGTAAGTATATATTTTCAATATAAGTGTTAAAACATTTATTTTAATTATCATACAAATGAGATCCCGTTCTCTATGGCTATATTGTTTGTTATTAAATACTACGTTTGAAAATATCCGTCAGACTCTACTCTCATTAAGGATAAAATCATGCTATAGACATCTTTATTTCTTAAAAACTAATCCATTTTTACAAGTTTTACCACTTTAAAGGACGATATGGAAAAGGCCAAACTTGGTCCCTGATATGATGTAAAAACAACAAAACAACCCCCCCCCCAAAAAAAAAAAACCTTTAAAGTTTAAGATAAAGTTGCCACCCGGCACCACATGTGCCGACGGAAGAGGACCTGACACCTGAATCGGTGTTTCGGGCACATTTAAGGAATGTTCCAGGCTCTGCCACTCGTCAGAGGTCCAACCCAAATTAATTTCATATATTTTTGCTGTATAAGATCTCTAGCATGGCGTTTCATGCAATATCAAAAGTAGTTGACATGTATTGTTTCTGTTCCACTAATTGAATAAAACGCTGTATCTTTTGAATATGTCAATGAATAAGACAATAACGTGTAAGATATAGTTGCCACCCGACACCACGTGTGCCGACGGGAGAGGACATGACACCTGAATCGGTGTTTCGGGCACATTTAAGGAATGTTCCAGGGTCAGCCACACATCAGAGGTCCAACCCAAATAAAGTTAATATATTTTAACTATATAAGATCTCTAGCATAATGGTGTTTCATGCAATGATAATTGTAGTGGACATGTATTGTTACTGTTCCACTAATTAAGCTTTGTGAATAAAAAGCTGCATCAATATGTCAATGAATAAGACAATATCAAGGAGAGTTGATATTCCCTGAGATGCGAACTTAAATTATTTGCTCGTCTTGTTTTGTGGTACATGTACTAAACGGCTCTTAGATAAAGCTGCAGTTGAGAGTCTTTTGAAGCGGGCGGGGCGACCGTCACATAATGGCGCTGGGAGAGTTAATGCACGTGGCATGAGAGAGCGCATTGGTTGTTTGTTTAGAGTATTGGGTAATTGACAGCCACCTGTTCCCTGATATCTGCTTGACCAATTTATCCTCATTTTGAAAGTATATAATCTGACCATTATTTTCTTATTTTATCCTTTTAGAGGATATAAACACAAGTCAAAATTGGAAACGCACCACTTGGTAATTCTTATTTGTGAATTAAACATTTGCAGGATCGGTACTAGTGTATAAACTATGCCATTATTTCCACAACAGTGGAATTGAGAAATGTCTTAGTATAAAAAAAACGTTGAATGTCCTTCTTCTCCGAAAACCAATTTCCAGATGTGCACTGTGCATCATTATTGCCCAGATATGAAATTCTTGATCACTTAAGGTGGTCTATGAGGTTGCAACAGGAGTAGTCCCCAGTTATAAATCAAAAAATAAACTGCTATTGACTCTCATATCGCCTAGTGATCACCCGGTGCCTTAGTGTCCACACCAAATCTAATCAACTTCCGGTTGACCTAGTTTTGTAGAACAATTTTCAACATATTGATTGTCGCTTAATATCTATCTATTGTAAACATCTTTGTTTTTTTGATGTTTGTTCATCTGTTTGCAAATTTTTCTCATGGATGAAATTCATAAGCTTTTTATTGTTTTCAGTTTTTTTTTTAACAGATTTCTCTAAAGGTACCCCTGTCGAATCCATACTGTCTGCTTTAAGTAACATGCTCCTCTCGCGTCAAACGCCGCATACGGTGTTACTTTTTTCCCTACCTTTTTAAGAACCCTTTTCTACACTGCAAACTAAAGAGTTCTGATTCTTTGGTATTTTTCTGGCAGTTAGAGTGATCTGTCCTTAGATCTGAATTCTAAAAACAGAAGATCACGGTACATGCAGTATATTACACACTTTGTAATCAATTCAAATATTTTAAAAGGCCAAGATAAATTAATTGAACATGTAGATTGCATGTATTTTCTCTGTGGAAGTAAACAACAGTGATTTCTATTCACTGATACTGTCTTGTGAATTATTATTTTTCCGAGTGGTAAATGGCACGTACCATATAGCGAAAATTACATTAGGAGACTTGATTTCATGTCACAAGTTTAGAAATGTGGATAATTCTTAGAATTTTCTTTCCTATGAATTGGAAAATGAAATAGACTTGGAAAATATTAGTAATATTTCAATAAAAAAAATATAGACAAATCAAATCAGTAAAGGTTTACAGGTGAAAACAAATTTCAGAATATATTACCATGATGCTCAAAGTGTAATAAAAACTTTAGAAAATATATCAAACCAAGTGAATTTTATGAGGAAAAACAAAATGACGAAAAATCAGCAATATAATGTTACAGTATTAGATTTATTAATCTATTTAATAAATCTATAATATATTTTATGTTTTTACTTTGTAAATAAATGCATTACTAAAGAATATTTAAAGGTCACCCAGGTAGAACAGGTAGTACCTGTACTTAATTATTATTACCTTGGGGTATGAAGGTTCTGGTCTTTGGTCTTTGGTTTGTAGTATCCATTGTTTTCATTAGTTTGGACTTTGTAAAGTTGTGTTTTTATTGGTTTACTTATATTTTTTTACTTAAGGACAGATGATACAAACAAAAAATGGATGCCTGGATTGGTATACATTTTTTTTGGCATAATTTAAGTGCAAATGATGCAAATAATAAATTTCCAGAATATAAAAAAATTGTGAACCTTCGGTGATGTTCAAAAGTTTTTCCTTCTGAAACCATCCTTATTAATTTATACAAATATTAGTCACCTCAAATTCCATTATTGAGCAAATTTAAATCAAAAACTAAAAATTTCTCGGTGAAACTTATTCATTTTACTCATTTAAACATGCCCAAGTTGTTAGTTTCAATTTTCTTTTAAAAGTTTGTTTGTATCATCTGTCCTTAAAAATTGTTGTTTGTTATGGTCATTCTAAATCCAGTGTTTGAATAGAGGGGCTATATTTACAGATTTGTAATTCAGACCTTTAATTGACATTGACTAAGACGATATTTTGATCTATTAAGGTAAGCTAACATTTATATACTAATTTTAATATGATTTCTAATATTTGATTTAACTGTTAAGTCTGTAATTTTGCCAAAGTTAATTCCATAGCACTTGCACAGTCAGAATCTGATTTAAGAGATAGTATTTAAAAGTAACTGTTTTATTGATACAGAGAGTAGTTTTTATTTAAATGAATATGTAGATATTTTTATGATGATAGGTTTACTTATGTAAACTATGATAATTTGTAGTTATATGATCTGGACCTTGTAAGCCATATTATTGACACTCTTATGAATGGAAGAGGCTCGATCCCATAGATTGGTAAGATATATTATTGTTTTATATATTTTATGACAATCCTGAAATAGTAAAGTCTGTTTAGACATTATTGTTAAATTTAAATCATTTTTGTTGCATAAAGATTTTATGATTTTTCAGGTAATTCATGTAAAGAGTTACCTCCCTTTATGCAACGTATCTGTTAACCGCAGTTTGTAATAACTATATTGATATGGATATGTTTGAATATTATATGCTATATATTAATTATTTGCTATGATAATTTTCAGGCCATTTTTCTTTTGCCTGTTTTCTATAAAATGACAATAATAAATGAAGAAGTCATTTCAATTTGACACATTAAATAGACATTTCCAATAAACCTTTTCGTGCTAACTTTTGCGCATGCGTATAACAATTTTTTTGCGTCTTTGATAACATCATGGCTTCGCGCGACAATTTTAAAAAAAGTAAACAAAACAGCGCTACAGAAAATGTGCAAAGACATTGGTTTCGATGTTAAAGGGAAAAAGAAGGAAGAGTTGGTAGATTTTCTCTTTACAAATGGTGTTCCAGCCCAGCATATCACCCCAGTAGTTGACCAAAATAGTAATCTTACCGGCGTGTTTCCCACATTAGATGGTCAGGTGCAATTGTTTAACAATATCCTACCCCCATTTAATCAAAGTATTTATACCACAGTGCCATATGCTCAGCCTCCCTGTCCAAGTTGTGCATCCATTTACAATTTTATGGTCACTAGAGCCCGTGCATCATGTGCTGACAGAGGTGTCCAAAACTTCTAAGGAATGGACAGAGCCGTCAAACAGTTTGAAGCTGGAGATGTGCATGGTATACAAATCTCACAGGTATACAATTGTTCTTTCCTGTAATGCTTGTTTACGTATTTATTTTCAATAAATCTATTTCTAATAGTAGCAAACAATCAAACATAATAATTAATATTTTAATCATCTGTTCAAAATATTTACAGGTAAATGAAGAAATTGTGTACATTAAGGCTTCGTGTTTTGCATCGATGAAGAAGGACAGATACACTGTGTACTTATGTCTAATTGTAAACAGCAAAGAAAGTGCTGTGTAATATGCTTATTGTCAATGTCCCATAGGGTAAGAAATTATCATCATACTTCTTGTACTTTTAATCTTATATATCAGTGAATTTATGAGTTAATATGAATTTACTTGGTACAAGTACTTGGTATCTTATTTAGATTCATTTTTTTTTACATATAGGTTAGCTCAGTGTAGTGACGAATGCTGCACTTTACAATTATGCCAATGGAATGTTTCCAGAAACTTAAATCAAAGTCCTAAGCTTGTCAGTCAACTTTCCTTTGCAAAACCTCAACTGGAATCTGAACCGGGAAAGATGACCTCGCTTGACTTTAAAAGAGATTTATACTTACCAATCCAGTAATCCTGTTCTTCTGGGTGCATGACCGCAGTGTAAGAGCCGCAAACACTTCATCGTGACATTTAAAAATTGCTCTAATATATTATTCAAATATTACCTTTAATAAAATCGATACTTAAATACAATAATTAAAGAGTGTGTAACAGTTAGCCAATCACTGTTCAGACATTTATTACGGTTCCGATATATATTTGGCAGTTTTAAGACTATATCGCAAAATCACACAATTTCAAAAGAACGCGGCAGTCAAATGTTCATATAAAATCTTAAAAATGAGTTATCTTTGTGTAATCTTTTTAAATGTCGGCTTCATAGCTTTGTCTGAAGCTACCATTTTTTCTCAGAAATATACGACTAGACTGGAGTTTAATGATAAGAAATCGAATGACGAACTTTTAGGAGAACATGATTCTCATTCTTTGACCGAGTGTGCCGCCATGTGTTAAATGAATTCCTCTTTAACATTCTTAGTAAGAAATACAAGTGATGTTCGGATTACCAACAACATTTTATTTCCAACACTTATCCTTAATGTGTCTCACAGGTATCCTCTTCTCAATACCTGTATTTACAAATAATTAAAAGATTCCAGCATTTTATTTTCCCTTTTTCAGTAATTCCCTTCGATTGTAAGGATCTTTATACAGATGGTCGCTCTAATTTGGCGTGTTCGACATATACCCCTATGGGACCATTACCATTCCTGTTACCGTATAATGTCATATGACGATAATGGGCGGTGGATGGACGGTTTGTAAAAATGTTAAATCAACTATGAATTATATAATTCATAATAAATGATTCAATTATATAAAACAATAATAAAATAAGAAATTTATATCATTACACATGAATTATACAAATGTTCAGAACAGTGAATTGTATTGCTAAAATTGATAATTTTTTAAGGCAATTCAAAAACGAGTAGACGGATCTGTAAGTTTCAATAGGAGCTGGACGGAATATAAGAATGGTTTTGGTGCCCAGAAGAACAGGATTACTGGATTGGTAAGTATAAATCTCTTTTTAAAAGGGACTTTAGAGACTTTCAATATTAAACAAAATTTATTTATTGCTGCGTATAATGGCGTATCAAATATCTAATTTTGAGACTAGGTAATATGTATTAGACAATCCTCTATGATCATGTTTGATTGCAATCTTTACATAAAAAAGGGTGCAAGAGGATAAAAACACTCAGCGTAAGAGTCTTTAAAGAGACAAAATTTATCATTAATGTCTATAGCTTATGTAAATAGGTTAATATTAGAGGCTATATTCATATTCAAAATAAAATTCTTGTTTTGCAATAGACTAAACAGTTGATTTTTAAGTAATATCTTAAAATAGGAAATGACGTAATCCATCTATTAACAAAGAGAAAAAAACTCGTCCCTTTATGTTTCCATCACTCTCCAGGATGGAAAAACACTGTATGAAATGTACGATCAGTTCTCGGTCTCCAATGAAACAGAAAAATATCAACTCTTTTTGGGACTATACCTGCCACAGGAACTTTAGGTATGTTACAGTGAGTGTGTACCATGCAAAAGAAAGAAAAAGGAGATAGGTTCAAAGAAAAAGAGCGACAAATATATACAGAGAATACTGAATTATATAAATGTGTACATGATTGTATTTTAAGAAAATCATGTTATATACAAAATATATAATTTATATGTTTTCTCATAACATTGTTCTGCTTCAACATTAAAAGAGAGCTCTGAAAAAATAAAAATCATATTACATCACGTGTACATTGTGTAGGAGTACATCATATCTGAAGCATGTGAAACTACATCTCTATCTTGTCCTAGTACATTACACCTGTGTCGTGTTGTAGTACATGACACCTGTATCATGTCGTTGTACATCACACATGTATCCTGTTGTAGTACATGACACCTATATCATGTCGTAGTATTTCTCGCATAATCATCAGTGTGAGATTGACTTGTCCGGTGTGAGACAGCAGTGTGAAATTTTTCTGTCTTACACTGTGTATTACTACGCCCCGAATGAGAACGTAAACATTCCGTCATTATATAAAGAAATTAAAACAATTTTAAAAAAATATAACACATAATTAAACTGTTGTCATTTAACTTATTAATATAAACTTATTTTCATTCAAAATATTGTCGTATTTTCACTTTTTAATGGCACTATTTTTCATCGCGGAATGATTCTTCTTTTACGTTGTCGGATTGATAAGTTTTTTATTCCCAGTTTTTATCTTTCTGATTAATTTACACGGACTGATAATTATTTTATCAGTTTACACTTCGTGTAAACCATTTTCAGGTACGTTCTCTCCGATGGTGTATTCAGATTTTTAATTACCGGTAGATGGAAAATTAAAAAAAAAATTTCCCTCCATCATGGCGACATTAATTGACGGGCCGATATTTTGGATAAAATAATCAAGTAAAGACATCATTCATTACATCTCGTGTGGGAATAGTGAAATTCCACCTCGGCCAGAGACCGCAGTTGCCAGATCGGCAAAGCCTCGTCCTAGACTGTGAATCTTGTCCCCCGGTGGAATTTCACTATCCCCCTCGTAGTAATGAATGATTCTATTTAAACCATCTGATGGATAGAGTACATCACATCTGCATTGTGTCCGATTACGTACAATAATTATATCCATATTTTGTCGGAGTACATAGAACCTGTATTTTTTTTTACCAAAGTACATAAAAATATAAAACAAATTCATTCATATAAGTTAAAAACTTTTTATCGTCAGATTAAATCGTATACATAAAAAATGCACTTTTTTAAAACTTGGTATTAGAACTTCATTTTTTCTTGGAATCTATGTTGTGTAAACGATCTCAGTATCTTTATCATGCCAACCATTACTTTCTCGGCTTGTGGTCAGTTAAAATAAAGCCACATTTCACCTACATAACAGGGCACCATTAAAACCAAAAGTGAACCACGCGAATTTTGTAGATCTAACTTATAAGACTATACAAAGAGTACAATAAATTCCCTTTAGGCATTTTAAACAGACAACACCTAACAATGTTTCCTAAAAGCCAAAAGCTCAAAAGTCCGTTAAACAATACAAATCAAGAGCAGAGCAAACACTGACCTCCAAAAAATTAGAGATGGGGTAAGATGCAGGACCCCCATGCCCCCCTTTTACGGCCATGATATGTAAAAAACATTTTTCCCTTCTTCTATGGTGACAGGATGCTAGACACGGGGGGTTTGTACAGAGATGTGTCAGGGATGTACTTAGCACCCCGGACGTGGATAACGACAGACATGAAGGTCCTTTTTAACGGTATGGAGGAGGAGGAGGAGGAGACTGGTGGTATAACGCTTGTCAGGGAAGAGTTAGGGTTAGAAAAATGGCCCCTGGTCTACGTCCGACTGAC